>NC_052616.1:2179713-2245180 GCF_016545825.1 Eucalyptus grandis
GGCTTAAGAGATTCTTGGATCATTTAGGTGTTATTGAGAAAGCTGCAAATCAATTATTGGTTAACGTGATAGCCAAGCAGCTATAGCATACACCAAAGATCCAAAGTATCATGGCAAGACCAAACATATAGATACAAAGTATATCTTTGTAAAAGATATGGTTGCACGAAAGGATGTGAACTTACAGTACATATCTACGCATAGAATAGTAGCAAATCCTATGACAAAACCAATACCTAGATATGTGTTTTGTGGTCATGTAAAATCTCTAGGATTGCGTAGAGTCTGATGTACTGGATTGTAATTTCCCTGAGTTGTTCACATTTATGAACTAGTGTTGTTTCATTATTAAAGCCTATGAATCTTTGTTTGATCTGTATGCATCTTAATGCTCAGTGCATTACTTTATATTGAGAAAGTATGTCGGACAAATAAAAGATTAGCCCACTCACACGGGTAATCGCCTTTATTTATTGTGTGATAAATAGAGATGAGACTGTTTTTAAGCTTATTATCTAGGTGATAATCGAGAGCTCAAGCTTAAAATACGTATGTCGCCTTGGCGAGTGTTAAGATGAGGACATAATACTTACTATGTCCAAAAGTAAAATACCCCACATATTTTACTTTATCTCGTCTAAGATGCCAGGATGTGAGTTCTGATGAATTTTGTGAATGAGTAGATACGTGAACTCAAGTTAGACATTGGGTATGTCCGGGACTATCATCCGTACGGTATTGAAAGGTGTAGACATACGCTCCATGGGAAATGAGTTAATACCGTAATACGTATTTCATACTACGTATGCATGAGCCGACCAATAAGAGTGGCAAAAAGGTTTGATCTCAACTTTTATGACGTGTGAGACTCTTGAGGAAAATAGTTCCTCAATTTTAGTGCCCTCATGACTTTTACTTATTCTCAAGGTTTCTATTTAGTGTTTGCTATCTTAGGATGTTGCCAATGGTTATGAGTTGATTCGATCTAATGGGACATTTCTAGAAAAAGCAAGCTGAACTGAAATTGAGAGTTTGAAGGAAAGAGGAAGATCGATTTTGGAGAATCACTTTGTAGTTTTTGTATTCACTGGTCGACCAATTATGATTGTCTTTGTGATAACTGTAATTGTGAAATATATATATATATATATATATATATATATCATGTTTGAAAGAGATTAAGAGATATATAAATGTGATCGATCGATCTAGGTACTGCATACTAAGTCTACTCGGAGTGTGACGCCCATTATGAGCTGCTATATATTCCTAACAGATGTATAGTAACGAGCTCTCAAAGTATGCTGGTCGATTATTCACCGGTATGAATGTTGAAAAGAGGTAAAGAGAATCCTATTCGGCCCACCATGTGCGAGTGGAAGATGAAGGCTTTATTAGTATTGGGCTTAAGGCCCGTCCGCCTAAGTTGGGCCTGAAAGCCCGGCCCACGGGAATAGGGCCCGTGGAAGGAGAGAGGTATAAAAGGGAGGAGAGAGAGAGAGATGCTTTGTTGGAAACAAAACGTACGTACGCTTTTCTCCCGCGCTCTCTCTCTCTCTTCAAAAGACAAAGAAAAACGGTAAGGCTCGGCAATTTTTCTTCCCTTCATTGCTTCATCGGATCGAACGGTGCCGATTTTCTTCCTCCTATCGGCGTCGGTGTCTAATCGTGGGCAAAGGTACGCTCGGAATCCGTGATGTGCTTTAGGATCGGTGATACGTGTTGCTTTCCCGGGCTCGTCTTCCGCATTGATTTAGGGTTTGATTTAGTGTCGAATCCGGTTTCGGGGATCCGTTATTCCCAACAAATGGGTTTCATGTGGATTATCAAGATATAAAACCCATCTAAAATGAGTCCAAAATATTTAAATTGAGTTATATGGATTGAAAATGGGTCGAGAATCATTTTCGACATTAAGTGGGTAACCTAATAACACAAAGCTTCCTCAACTCATATAATCCACCCCATGGCAACACTTTGTCGCCCGCCTCCGTTGCTGACCTTCGCCACTCACTTCTCGTCTCCTCACTAAGGTCTAATATGAGTAAGCCATTTCCATCTCTCTGTCTCCGTTTCTTTCTTTATCTCGGTTTTCCCTTAGAGAATTTTGGGTCATGGAGCAAGTAATTGCGTGAGCGATGGGTGTTTGCTCGAAAAATATCCAAGCGTCTGAGTTGCCTTCTATGTTTTAGAGTTTCATATCCATTTTTTGGGAATTGTGCACTTTGCATTCGTGAGTTTATGCCGATCACTCTCACTGATGATTGTGTCCTGAATTCTGATGCTTCGAATTCGCTACATCATGCGCTTCTCTTGGCTTTTGTAAAATTTTGAAGTGGGTTCAGTCTGCTTTGATTGTTGGCATGATATATTTTCATGGGTGCAATCTAATTCCGAGTTTTCCTCTTGAGGTTTGCATTGCAATGCTCTTTGTGACTAAGCTATAGTTGTAGGATGCAAATTGCGTAACCCCAAAATCTCCATAACTAGAACAAGAACATGCATAATTGAGTAGAAAGATTAACGCACCTGTTTTGGGATCCATTGTTCTTGAAGCGGAGCGAAAACACAATGTTCCACGTGCAAGTCATTCTCCTATATTGCCATCTGTATCATTGACTCAATGAGGCGGCCCCCTCACTTGTAGCGTTAGGTAAACATCCATTAAGTGAGGATACATGTGAGAATTAAGGTTAGAGGAGAGACTTGAGCATTATTTATAGAGTTTCTAGCCAAGCCTCCTCATTACGGGCCAGGCTCAACTCAGCCCACACTAGCTAGTCCCATATTAGACTAATTAAGAAACCTTATATCTCACATTAGACCAGCCCTGTTTTATGGTAGCCGTAAAAACAGTAAATTACAATAACAATTAATGTAGTCCACATTAGAAAAACTCTTACATTCTCCCACTTGGACTATATTAATTGAAATCGTACCTTATGTGCGCACATTGGTCTAGAGACAATTCTTAATAGTCAATTCTATTCCATAAAATTTCAAATATCGAATCATGGCGGTAACTGCATATATACACAAAGCCTTTCATGGTCACAAATACTTTCAACTTTATTAATATAGATTTAATATGGTTGTATGGTAAATGGATAACATTTCTCATAGAGAGATTCCATTTGTCAGTCACCATTCTCTTTCCTTAGGCGACACAAAAATTTGTATCACTAGAGAATGTTTTATGATTCCAATGAACCCACATATGTCTTGTTCTTACGGTTAACCTTTATTTATTTATCACAAGACATATGCACAAGGCTAATAACCGGATGCCCGGATGCCCTTAGCCTTCACTCAAGGCTTAAGCAATACCTTGAGACTTTCAACAATATATATATTCAATATAATAACAATCCATTCAAAAATATTTTATTGAATGCAAAAGTTGACACACACACACACACACACACACACACACACACATATATATCAAAGTGTTACTAAAGTGTAACAAAACATATGTAAACTTTATTTAAAGAAAAAAAAATAAAATAAAACACAGCTCCCACTAAATAGCAGCATCCTAAGATGCTCCTAAGCCTATACTAATGACATGTCGATCAAATACACATGAGCATAGGCCTTTAGTTAGTGGATTTGCAACCATATCATCTATATGAATATAATCTACTGCGACGTTACCATTTTGCACCAATTCTTTTATAGTCAAAAACTTGACATCCATGTGTTTAGATCCCTTGAGACTTCTATTGTTATTAATAAACAACACTGCAGAGTTATTGTCATAATATAACTATATGGGTCTATCCACAAAATCAAAAACCGATAACCCCCTAATGAGGTTTCGGAGCCAAATAGCTTGAGTAACAGCTGAAAAATATGTTACAAACTCTTATTGCATGGTAGAAGAAGATATGGATTTCTATTTTTCACTCTTCCATGATACTACACCTCCTGCCAACATAAATATATATCTTGTCGTTGACTTTTTATTATCTTGACAACCGACAAAATCTGCATCTAAATAGCCTGCTAATTGCAAGTTTGGAACATGTCTATAAATCAACATACAATCTTTTGTTCTCTTTAAGTACCTTAAAACCTTATTGGTAGAAACTCAGTGATCGCGTCATGGATTAGACTGATATCTGCCTAGAAGCCTTGTTGCAAAAGCAATATCTGGCCTAGTGCAAACTTGAGCATACATGATACTTCTAAGCACACTAGCATAAGATACATTCTTTAAGTACCTTAAAACCTTAAAACCTTATTGGTAGAAACTCAGTGATCGCGTCATGGATTAGATTGATATCTGCCTAGAAGCCTTGTTGCAAAAGCAATATCTGGCCTAGTGCAAACTTGAGCATACATGATACTTCTAAGCACACTAGCATAAGATACATTCTTCATTTGAGCTTTCTCAAAATCTAAATTAGGGCATTGTGAAAGACTCAATTTATCACCCTTGACAACGGGAGCAATACTTGGTTTGCAATCCTACATACTGAATCTTTCTAAAATGCGATCAATATATGCCCCCGAGACAAACCCAATGAACGGCGTGAGCGATCCTTATGGATCTCAATGCCAAGAACAAAAGACATGCCTCACCAAAGTCTTTCATATCAAAATTTTCGATAATCTCGTTTTGTCTCATGCGGTAAACCAATGTCACTACTAGTAAGCAAGATATCATCTACATAAAGTATGAGAAAAATATATTTCCTCCCACCGACCTTGTGTATATACACCGATCTATTTTGTTCTCAATAAATCCGAATGAAGTAACAACACTATGAAACTTGAAATACCATTGTCTAGAAGCTTGCTTAAGGTCATAAATAGACTTTTTCAATCTACAAACAAGCTTACCTCGAGTCATTTGCTACAAAACCTTCTAAGGGTTGCACCATATAAACCTCCTCATCAAGATCTCCATTTAGAAAAGCAATCTTAACATCTATCTGGTGTAACTCCATATCAAAATGAGCTACCAATGCCAAGATCACTCTAAAATAATCTTTAGAAGAAACCGGAGAAAATGTTGCTTCATAATCTATTCATTCTCTTTGAATGAAACCCTTAGCTACCAGTTTGGCTTTAAACTTTTCAATCTATCATTTAGTATCCCTTTTAGTCTTGAATATCCATTTGCAGCAAATAGGTTTACAACCTTAACGTAATTCAACAAGCTCCAAAACACCATTATGTTTCATAGATTGCATCTCATCTTTCATCTCATCTAGCCACAAATCTGATTGAGGACATGAGATGGCATCCGTATAAGTTACCGAATCAACAACACAACCAATATCATAATCATGTTCTCCTAGGTAGACAACATAGTTTGGTGGTATAACTGAACGTCTTTTCCTAATTGATCTTCTGAGTGGAGCTACTTCAACCTCATTCTGAATTTGAGGAGCTTGAGAAATTTCATCAGGAACTATCTCAACAATAGGATCCTGGGCCACAAAGGCTCAATTTGTGGTGCAAGATGCTCCATAATTGTCTGCACAGGATGAGACCAGGATTTAGTAATCCCCACCATACTATCATCTTTAATAGTTTGTGAGCATCTACCATTTTCGGCTACATCAAATTTTAGAGATTTTGATGTTTGAGATTTCACAATTCTTATACCTCTATTAGGGTTATAAAACTGATGCCCCTTTGAATGATCTGAGCAAAATACAAACACCGAATAGTTTTAGAATCCAACTTACTCAATGTTGGATTATATAACTTCACTCCTGTTGGACATTCTCAAACTTTAAGATGATTCAAGCTAGGTTTACGTCTAGTCCATAACTCAAAAGGAGTCAATGGAACCGCTTTAGTAGGAACGCGATTTAGAATATAAAGAGCTATTTTCAAAGCTTCACCCCATAGAAAATTAGGTAAATTGGTCCTACTAATCATACTTCTCATCATGTCCATAAGAGTACGATTGCACCTTTCATCTACACCATTTTGTTCAGGACTTCCGGGCATAGTAAACTGACCTATTATCCCAAAATCCTCTAAGTATTTAGCAAACCGCCCTTTAAGTTGACCAGCATCACCGTGCCTATCAAAATACTCACCACCACGATTAGATCTGACAATCTTTATAACTTTTCCCAATTGTTTCTCCACTTCAGTAAAAAAATCTTGAATTTATCAAGAGACTCATACTTTTCTTTAATCAAGTATAAGTATCCATATCGGGAATAGTCGTCAATAAATGTGATGAAATAAAAATTTCTGCACAAAGTAGCCATGTATGATCCACTAATATCAATGTGAATAACCTCCAACAAGTCTGAACTTCGTACAACAGATTTCTTCTTAATCTTAGTCATCTTACCTCGCAATAGTCTACGCAAGTCTCATGATCACCTTTGAGAGTAGGCAAGATATTAGCCTTTATAAGCCTTTCTACTCTTTCTTTAGAGATGTGACCAAGGCATTTATGCCACAATGCATAAGACTGTTCCTTAGGTAGAGGTCTTTTAGAAACAACTTTTCAACGTACATGTCGTTGGGAGATAAACTTAATCGATATAATCCATCGGATAAATTGCAACACCCATTCTTATTTGAATCATAAAACATGGAAATAGTACTACTCTTTATTTCAAAAGAGTATCCACACATGTCCAAACAAGACACAGAAACTAAATTCCGCCTAAAAGAAGGTATGTAAAAAGTGTTTATTAACACCATTCGAAAACCAGAATCTAAAATCAAAATAACATCTCCCACGAACTCGACGTCAACTCCAACATTGTTTTCAACAGTGAGCTTTGATTCATCCTGATTTGGTGTCTATCGGTTTATGAACCCATGTATGGTAAATGCAACGTGATTAGTTGCACCACTATCTAGCCACCGAGAATTGGTCGGAACTTCAGATAAATTGGATTCATAAACAAATGCCAAAGAATCATTATCTTTAGGCTCACTCTTAGTTCTCTTAGACAACCAAGCCTTAAACTTGCTGCAGCGTTTCTTTACATGTCCTCTCTTCCTACAAAAGTAGCAATAAACAACATTCTTCTTGATGAATGTTTTCTTGGGACCCAAACTATTAGAAGGTCTAGCATCTTCAGAATTTCCCTTATTGTTGGAAGGTCCAACAACTTCAGAATTGTCTTTATGAGTATAAGTTTTTCACATTCTTTCCTTTATCACTACTAGAGTTAGAAGCATAAAGGGCAACGTGCCCTTTATCTTTCTTCAATTTTCCTTGCTTTGCCACCAGCTTTGCAATTAGGTCATTAACTGACCAGGTTTCATCTTGGGAACTATAATTGGTCTTGATAATCCCAAAATCAGGAGAAAGATTATTTAGAGCTTGATGCACAATGCAAGCAGTGGGAATAACAACATTGAGAGCCTCAAGCTTTGTCATAAATCTACCATTCTCATAATATAATCTCTTACTCCACCGTAACCATCATATTTCATAGTAAATAGTGTTTGCATGTGTATTCCTCTCTCAGCATTAGGTGAGACACGGTTTCTAGCCATTAAGGCTTCCATCATCTGCCTAGCAGTATAGTTTGCAGGCAAACCACTTTTCAAGTGTTTCTAAATGGAATGCTTCATTGACAGTAAGCAAATTCTATTGCTCTTTTCCCATACAGTAAAATGAGTTTTTTAAGCTTCTGTACTCTCAACAATAAGATTTGCCGGCCGATCGACAGTAAGAGCCATATGAACATTTGTCATCTCCATAGCAAACAAAAAATCTTCTCTCCATTTCTTAAAATTTGAAACCAGCAAAAACCTCAATAGTGACGGAGTTACCGTTTATAGAAAATGTGACTGAAAGACAAGCAGTATATATAATTAGCATCATGTGAGCATTGTGTAACTTGACGTACAAGTACACATCCAAAGAGTTACATGCAAAATCACATAATCACCTTTGGGCAGAATACATGACATGCAATTATACACTCCCCACATGATAGAGGTTATGAAAATATATTCCAATCTTCGTGAATTCATTACCTTTGGGCATATAAACTATTAGGATTGGTCACTCCACCACACTATCATGTATCTCTCCATGAACTAATACACAATCACCTTCTTTGGGAGTATGACTATGCATTAGACCACGAGACATCACAATCAATATACGAGATTGAAATTTCTCAAACCCAATCAAGTGTGCCACTTTGGTGGTTATAACTCAATTGAATCCTTGAAACTCTCTTATACCAAGGATATAATCTTTACATCTTACATAAACCATATACATATTATTTAACTTTAGTGATAGGGGCATCATATCACTCAAATCACATGCTATGCTAATTACACTGCCTTATTCATTAATAAAATACAATAAAGTTTAATTTTTATTAATGAATTACACTTTTATAATGTTTATGTGATAACATATCAGTAACCCAACACATGTATTTCCATAAAAACACATAAAATACAAGAAAAATACGTAAAAGTACATTAGAAATTCACGTATTTAGGGTTTTGTATGTATTTTCACATCCATAAAATCATCAAATATATAAAATAAATATACCACAAGATAGCACATGGCAATCCGAATCCAACGCCACCAACCACGCACCGAACGGACCTCCACGCACCCGCACGCGCTGCTTGAGGGCGTGGCGCGTGGAGCTCATGCGCGGCACGTGTTCGATGCGTGAGGCGCGTGGCCGCGTGGGGCGCTTGCAGCCTCCTCCGCAACGTGCCGCCACATGGTTCTCTTTGTCTCGTTGAGCCCAGTCCGAATATATAATTTAATTTAATTTTTATTAAATGAAAATCTCGAAAATCTCAAATTATGGCAAAATCATTTGCGTTCGTGTTCTAGGGTTATGGAAGCTTTGATGCCACATGTAGGGCACAAATTGCGTAACCCCAAGATCTCCATAACTAGAACAAGAACATGCATAATTGAGTAGAAAAATTAATGCACCTGTTTTGGGATCCATTGTTCTTGAAGCGAAAGCGGAAATACATTATTCCATGCATAAGTCCTTCTCCTCTATTGCCCTTTGTATCATTGGCTCAATGAGGCGGGCCCTTCACACGTAGCGTTAGGTAAATGCCCCTTAGGTGAGGATACATGTGAGAATTAGGGTTAGAAAAGAGACTTGAACACTATTTATAGAGTTTCCAACCAGGCCCCCTCATTATGGGTCGGGCTCAACTCGGCCCACACTAGCCGGCTCCTATATTAAACTAATTAAGAAACCTTATATCTCACATTAGACTAGCCTTGTTTTACGGAAGCCGTAAAAATAGTAAATTACAATAACAATTAATGTAGTCAACATTAAGAAAACTCCTACAATAGTTTTCCTAAGTTGTTAGGTTAATTGGGCATGGCCAAGATCTATGTAGCACGATGATTTTGCCAGTATGGGTCTCTCTTGTTCAGCGTAGCTAGTAATAATCTTTTATTTGAAAACAACTACTTGTGCAAGTTTACTGTTTTATGAGATGGTGCATGATGTGTGCATTCATTTGGCTAATGAGGTATAAGGTATCATTGGCATCAGTTTGATTACGCTACATTTGAGAGAAAAAAGAGGTATCTTGCTCTTGATTGACATTTTTGCAATATTGGGCTTGTGATAGTATCATGCAAAGGTTGAAGGAAGTGACTTCGATTTTACTTTTTGAAATCTATCACTTGGTTGTTGTTGTTTGGTTGCATGTTTTCTCCCTGTACTTTACTCTTAAAAAGGGAATAAAAGTTGGGGATGTTTGTTTTTGTTGTTTTACAAGAGCTCCCATCACTAAGTGTGGGGTTTGTTTTTGCTAGTTTGATTTAAAGTTAAACAGAAATATAATATGTCATCTTTTCTTTTGGTATTCATAACTTGTTCTAATTCACATTTTCTCTAACTAATTGGTTGAGATGTCAATATTTAATGAGGATCATGAAGAACATTCAACTATAGAATAATCCAAGAGACGTAGAGCCCGTTGGAGAAAACTTCCTTATCTGTTTTGAAGTTGACAAAACGTTTGCATTAGTCTAGTTTGAAGACTTGCAGACTCTATCATCAAAGTCTGAAGACCTCCGTGACTCAAAATTTAAAATCTACCCTCACCGATAGTTTCCAAATCAATGAAGAAAATATTTATTTGATGAAGAAGACTTATCCGAGATACAAGTATATCTTTAAGGATTTGGTTCGTACGGTTGAAGAATACCTCATGACTAGAGATAGCATCTTGTGATCAATTATTCTTATTGAAATCAATTTGAATAATTAGATCCGTTGATTGGCAAAGTAGACTTGGAAGGTTCTACTTATGGAAACCTAGATTCTAATTGTATGGCCAAGCAGGATTGGTGGGCTATCATCACATTCATTAAATAACTCGAGATCTTCCTAATTGACTCATCCCACGGGTAGATTGGAAGAACTCTTTGGAAAGTGTCAACGATTATGATGATATGAAGGAGTATATAAGGAGGACGTTCAAGTTATTCGAGTGTGTGCATGAAAGAAAAATTCCAAAATCTGAAACTCTTAGTTCTTAGCTATTACAATTTGTCGAGCTTATACTGTACTCAAAAGATAAATCAAATACTCGTGAGACCTTGAGGAAGTGTAGTAGAGTCTCTACACTGTGGAATCAAGGACGTGAGATTGTAAAATCTCTTTTGGTTCTTAGTGGAATCCAGCCAATGGGTTGTCAGTGCGAGAAAGTGGATGTAGGCTTGGTCTAAGCCGAACCACTATAAACCTTGTATTTCAATTCTCTTTCCCTAATCTCTTTACTTAATGTACAGTCTTTTATATCTTCAATCTACTATTTTCATATAAGTCAAATTAAGTTGTTAAGTCTTGCAAAAAATTCATTAACACCTATTCACCTCCCTCTAGGTGTTCATATTAGTGTTATCAGAGCCACATCCTTAGTTCATGAGGATGAGGCAAATAATTCTACTTACTCTAAATGATCAAAAAGATGCACTTTTGTTGTATGGTCTAAATTCAAAAAATTCATAGATGAGGATGGCAAGAAAAAGTTAAGTGCGAGTGGTGTGAATTAACTTATATGGCTAGCCATGGGACAAAAAATTTGTTGCGCCATTTAAGGTACTTGTCCCAATCGAGAGGCCAATATTGATGATTCCTTGGAACAATTTGATCAAGCCGTGTTTAAAAGCAAGCTAGCAAAAGCAATACTCAAATAGACGTGCGGACTCCTGGAGTGCCATAACTTTGGCCAAAGGGACACTTAAGCCATAACTTAAAAGGTACACTTAAGTGCCACATTTTAGAAAAAGTGGGGACACCTAGTGCCATCTCCGAAGTTGGCCGGAAATCATACGTGGCATTAAAATATTAATATTTCTCGCTGATGTGTCTCGCCGAAGAAGGCTGAGTCGGCGACCCGGCCAAACGACGTCGTTTTGACATCATTCGAATTTTATAATAATATAAAAATTATTTAAATTAAATTTAAAATAAATTTATTTTAAAATAAATTTATTTAAAACATTTTTAAAAATTTAGAAACTTTAAACATTAAAAAAGAATTACAAAATTACAAAAATTTACAAATTTACAAAAAAATTAAAAATTACTAAAAAATTTAAAAATTTACAAAAATATTTAGAAAGTTACAAAAAAAATTACAAAAAATTACAAAAAATTTATAAAATTTATAAAATTTACATAAAATTTAGAAAAATAATTAAAATTTTAAAAATTTGCAAAAATTTTTAGAAAGTTACAAAAAATTTACAAAAAATTCAAAATTTACAAAAATTCAAAAATTTACAAACAATTTTAGAAAGTTACAAAAAATTTAAAAACTTACGAAATTTACAAAAATTTAAAAAATTTACAAAAATTTCAGCCCTCAACCAAAGACCCTTTTCTTCTTTTTTTTTAAATTATTTTTTTGTAACTTTTTTAATTTTGCAAATGTTTTTAATTTTTAAAATTTTTAAATACATTTATTTTTAAATTAAAATTAATTAATTTTCTAAAATTTTTAAATTTTTTTAAATTTTCTAAAATTTTTTTGAATTTTTTTTTTTTTTTAACTTTTAATTTCTTTTTAATTTCTTTTTAATTTTTAAATATTTTATAAATTTTTATAGAATTTTATAAATTTTAATAAAATTTTTACAAAATTTTCTAAAATTTTTTAAATTTTTAAATTTTTAAATTTTTAAATTTTTTAAATTTTTTAAATTTTTTTTAAATTTTTTAAATTTTTTTAAATTTTTAAATTTTTTTAAATTTTTTTAATATTTTTAGTTTTTTGAAATTTTTTAAATTTTTAAGAATTTAAGAATTTAAATATTTTAAATATTTTATAAATATTTAAATAAATTTAGTTTTAAATTAATTTTTATTAAATTTTGGCCACATCAGCATTAAAACGACGCTCGTTTCGCACTTGCTTTCGGAAAATTGACACGTCAGCCAAGCATTTTGGCCGGATTTTGGCCGAATTGGCACTCAAGTGATCCATTTTACTCGATTTTGGCACTTAAGTGTACCTTTCGTAAGTTATGGACTTAAGTGTCATCTCCTTTGCAAAGTTAAGGCACTTGAAGTGTTCTTTTGCCTACTCAAACACTATTACACCTACTCTTTTGTAGAGCATGAGGCTACTAGAGAGTTGCTTAGTTATCTAAATCCCAATGTAAAGCACATATCAAGAGATACAACAAGAAATGATGTGGTAAAAGTTTATGAGAATGATAAGAGAAATTTGAAATCAAATGTAGTGCCACTTTCTAGTAGAATATGTTTAACTTCTAACTTGTGTGGACTTCGTGACAACCGATAATTATATGATTGTCCTTTGCTCATTACATTGATGAGAATCGGGAATTACATGCAAAAGGTTTGTACTTCTCCTACATGCCACCTCCATATGGTGATGCCATTTTATTGGAAAAATTGCTAACTTTGTTGAGAGAATGTGGCATTGAGAGGAAGATTTTCAATATTACATTAGATAAAGCATCATACAATGACAGTGTGGTTGACATTGTGGTGCACATATTCTGGATCTCATTGTACAAGAAGGTTTAAAGATGATTGATGGATCATTATAAAATATTAGGGAATTTGTCAAGTTTGTAAGAGCTGCACAAGTGAGGTGAGCAAAATTTGTTGTGTGTATATTACAATCATGCTTAAAGAGGGGTAAAAAGTACATCAAGATATGGCTGCCAAATGGAACTCCACGTACCTACCTAATGCTTGAAGGTGCTTTGGTCTTTGAACATGCATTTTCCCATTTGAAGTTAATTGATTGTAACTTTCTCACATGTCCATCATTTAAGGATCGGTTTAGAGCCAAGAAAATTGCATTCTTGTTACAACCTTTCTATGATATTTCTACTCTCTTCTTGAGTGTTACACATCTCATGGCGAATTTATATATTTATGGAGTATGGCAGATTCAGCTTCATTTGATAAAAGCGATGAATAGTGAGTATGTAGCTATTAGATCTATGGCTATGACAATGCTAAAAAAGTTTGAAAAATATTTGAAGTGTTATAGTGTTGTCTTATCTTTTGCTACTATATTAGATCCTCATTATAAGTTATAGTTGTTAGAATTTTGCTATTCGAAGTTGGAGATGGATGATCATGTGGAATTTGTACGAAGCATTCGAGAAAAACTTTTATGTTTTTTGATGAATATGTGACTTTTATGTCAAAAGATTATCGCTTTACATCTTCAACTAGTCAAAATAACATTCCAATAAAGGACATTGTCGAAAACATAGGAGACAATCTTAATGAGTATGATGCATTTGAGAGTGAACACTTTGGCTTGTAATCTACTAAGTCACTTTTGGATTTGTATTTAGAGGAGAATAAGCTTGAAAGGAAAAAAAAATCTCGGATCTCAATATCCTTGATTTTTGTAAAACTCACTCACATCGGAATCTCATGTTGATATATTGAGCATTCATATCATTACCATTGCTTAGCTTTTAGCATTAGAGGACACATCCTAAATAAAAATTTGGGATAAGTGATGTGGAAGTCTTAAAACTTGTCACGAAAATGCAATTGAATCCTAAGGATGCGTTTGGTTCGACATTTGGAAAGCTCATTGGAAAAATGCAAAGCAATTTAGCCTAAAGGGCTTTAGAGAAAATGCAAAGACTATTTGGTAAATTCTGCTTTGAAAAGCAACTTTGAGAGAAATGTTGTTTGGTAGAAAATAAATTTGCAAAGCCCCTTTTGTGATTAATCTAAATATTTTATTTTTTATTTGTTTAAAATTAAAAAATAATGTTTGCAACTTTTTTTTAATATATATTTAACAACAATGTTAAAGATGTTGTGTAAATAATTTTATTTAAATTAAAATTCCTTTTTTGCTAAAAAAACATCAAATAAAAAAATTTACGTGCTTTCTTTTTCAATTACAAGAAAAATACTTTCATTACAATAAAAACATGATAACATATGTTTTGAGGAAAGAAGCTCATTATCCTTAAAAATTACAAATATCCTTAATTACTTCATAAATTCATAGCCATTTGATCGCGAGCGTGCCATATCAAATGCTACATCATCATTTGAATCATTACCCTCCCCATTTACATCATCGAATCTATTGTACATAAATTGAGATATAAATCCACTCTAACAAAATGTGCATCATTCAGGGCATTTTTTTGTATATAATTGTGCAAAGTCATCGTTGCTATCACAATTTTCATTTGCTTTGTATATGAATAACTTGGCATACTCTTCAAAGTCTTCCACTTCTTCTTCATACTCAGGATCAAGAGTAAGGTAAGGGTTATTCCAGGCAGCCCACACCCCATATCGCTGCAAATATGACATAAGATACATTTCATGAAAAAGATTCTCCCACAATTGTGCAATTTCCTTAAGAAAAAGTAGCTCATTTTCATCGAAACGTAAACTAGCTCCATCAGATAATGGATGAAGAATCACAGCAAGAATTAAGCAAGGACTGAGCATAAGGCTTCAGACCTTGAATGATGCCATCTAAGTTTTAACAGTGGACTTGGCAAATTTCTCTGCCTTTTCTCTCAACTTAATTGGAGTGAGGTCTTTCCTGGCATCTTTGTCTAATGACTGTAGCACTACGACGAAGGAATAAATGAATGCGTGTCACTAGTCAAGTATTTCACATACACAAATACAAGGTTGTGCTCCACAAATAACTGAAGTATACAGATATAACTTAAAAGTACATGCCTTTTAGTTCAATTGGTAGGCCATGGCAATCCTAACCAAGAACATAGTGTACTTTATAATTCTGAAGAAGCTGCAAAAGAAAACAAACAAAACTAAAATCATCACAGGTCCTATTGGAACAGAAATACAGGATCTTTGAACTTATGCAGAAACTAAAAGCAATGGGACGCGGAAGGTTGTTCTCTTTATTTTCTTGAGATAAGACCAACATATCCTTCCACTCAAAATGATCTGATCCATCATAACGAACCATCATTTACAATGAAGTACTCATTGCTCGTTTGATAAGACTAGTTAACCAGCCACCTAAAATGCTTTGTCAGAGAATCTCATTTATTTTCACTGTAATCTTTACTGGATGGGACCATCATGAAGCACAAAACTTTCCTAATAAGCAAGGAAAGGCAACCTAATAAGTAGATAATAGAAAAGGGAGGGAGAAACAATTCACGAGGAAGTATAGAACCCACCCCACTGTTTCTGCTGACAATCCTTTCAAACACCTGGTTTTCGTCCCACGATTTCTGTATTTTGGCTCTCTAACATAAGCATTTGCTCTCATCCCAAAACTTGTCCTAGGTAGAGCAACTGTGTGCTTGTATCTACCCTCATCTTGCTTACCCCCTAAAAGATTCCAATTGAGGAAGAATAATTATAACTTGGAGTTGTATCTCAAAACTCAATTAGCACAACTTAACAATCATGTGAAACTCGTCCAAAGACTGCATATCACAGACCAAATGTTCAAAATGATTTTCTGAGACAAATCAATCCCGCAAATTTAAAACTTTCCAAGTACCTTCAGCAGCATTCTTGGCTGCCATAACTGGCCCTCGAGACCTTCGTTTCGACGAAGGCACATTAGCACTTGAAAAACTACAAAATCTAAGCTTGCCCAACGACGAAAAATCTTCGAGAGAAGAGCTTCCCCTCAAATAAAACAATTTGTTGACCGAAGCCGTCTTCCCCAATCACCACAACTTCAACAGCGGAAGCGAACTCCCCATGGGCAAAACTCAGATAAGACTGGCAATTCTTGACAGGGCGATAAATGATACACGCATTATTCTATAAAAGCATTAAAACAAGAAACTTCATCACCAAAATAGAAAATTTAATGAAAACCAACTGAACCCATCTCAGAAAGCAAGAAAAAGAACTCAATCCATCCAACAATTTCACCTAAAGAAACCATCTTTCAACATCCCCAGCCACTACATATAAAACCAAAAGCTGTGAACTCCAGACGGATCAAGCAATTCGCACAAGCAACGAAGATTTCAATATCCCCAGCCACTACATACAAAACCCGAATGCCACGAACTCTAGACGAACCAAGCAATTCGCACGAACAACGAAGAAAAGAACTGACCTTGTAAGGAGAAGCATGAATCATGACCATCTTGGGTGGCTCTCTAATTGGATAAAACGGAGTTGAAACGAGTGCTTCTAAAGCATTGAAGCATCGAAGCAAGACAGCCTTTCGGCTCTGGGATTGCGTCGAGGAAGAAGTGGATAAAATGCTTAACTCAAACCTCAGACGACGCCCCAGGACAGTGAAGAGCGCAGTCGAGCAGCAAAAAGCATAATCGAGCAGCGAAGAGCGCAGTCGAGCTCGCAGTCTTCACGAGGAGAGAGCGATGGGGAAGAGCACAGTTGAGCTCGCAGTCGTCACGAGGGGAGAGCGATGGGGAAGGGTGGGGAAGGGTGCGGTTGAGCAGCGAAGAGCGCAATCGAGCTCGCAGTCATCGAGGGAGAGAGCGATGGGAAGGGTGCGAGCGAATTTTCATTAAATGAGCCCTCAGCATTCCGGAAATGCTGAGCTCAAGGCTGGTCTCCACCCGCCTTAGCTTTCATCATTTCCAATGGTCCACTTTCAATTGAAAGACCCTTGAAAAATGGTTGCCAAACACCCAAATTTAGGGTGAAGGGGTTTTGGGGCTTGAATGGGCTTTCAAATGCTTATCCAAACGTACCCTAAAACTTGCATGAAGTGCAATTAAGTCTTAAAATTTGTCAAAATGGTTCAATTGAGTCATAAAATTAACATCGTTAATTTTATTAACGGAAAATGTTGACGTGACACCGACATATTATTTTAAATGATTTTTTATTTTTCAATTGGCTTTTTAAAATAATTTTATTCAATTTTAAAATATATATATTTTTAAAAAACTGTTAAAAAAAAAAGGGCAAAGGAGGCACGCCGCCATCGCCAAAGGGGGCGACGGTCATCGCTCAACCGGGCGAGGCCTCACGGCACCAAGCGAGGGCACCTAGATCCGGGTACGCCGACCCCTTGTGCCGGCCCTCATGGGGGCCGGCGACTCCGCCCAAATTTGGGTGAGCCCCACCGGCCCTAGGCGAGGGCGCCGAGGCCTCGCCCGAGTGGCTGGTGATGATCGTTGGCCCCTAGGCAAGGTCCGCCGAGGCTTCGCCCAAGGCGGCGACAAACGCCGGCCCGTGAGGGCCGATGTGCCCAGATTTGGGCGCCCTTGCCTACGCTCAAGCGAGGGTCGCTAGCCTCACACAGTCAAGCGGCAACCGGCATCAGCCGACGCCTCCGGCGATGGGCGGCGGGCGGCAAAAGTCCCTAACCCCCCTCCGGTGATGGGCGGCCGGCGATAGTTGCCGACCCCTTGGCAATGGGGGTCGCCTCCTCCGCCCTTTTCTTTTTTTTTTTTAATAGTTTTTAAAAAAAAATGAATTTTAGTTTTTAAATATATATATTTTTAAAAAATTGAATAAAAATTTATTTTAAAAAGCCAGCTGGAAAATAAAAATAATTTCAAATGCCACGTCGGCATTTTCCGTCAATAAAACCGACGGTGTTAACTTTAGGATTCAATTGAACCATTTTGAATAAATTTTAGAAATTGATTGAACTTTTTAGAAATTTTATGACTCAATTACATTTTTGTGATAAGTTTTAGGACTTCCGTAACACTTATCTTTAAAAATTTGTAGTTCCCTTTTGCTTGAAAATATAGAGGCGGAGTTGTGCATTAAAGATTGGTTATTTGGAGTTCAACTGAGGAAGATTTCGATGACGAGTCTTTCATTGTCGACTTTTAAGACCATTGCATTAGGTACTTTCTTTTATCTACTCTCATGATTATCTCACATGATTTAATGTACTTGATTGTGTAAAAGATATATGTGTATGTTGACACCTAATTTTTTTTGCTAAAGATCATTTTCAAAAAATGGGAGCTTATTTTTCCGCAAAAATATTTCTTGTCAAATTATTGCATAAAGATTACTTAGGCATCTAGTATAATTTTTAAATGCATTTATTTTCTTGATATAAAAAAAAAAAGATAAAAAATTAAAAAAGAAAAAAAAAGTTGGTGATAATGATTTGAATGTGACTAGTCAAGTCCAAGAGGTCAGATTGGAATTAAAACGGCAAGTTGGAGCCCAAATGTAATTTCCAAGAGTTGAGAGACCAATTCATAAATTTTGAAAAATTTCGGCCAAACCCTTAAATCAACATCTTGGGCCCCAATTAAGTTAAAATTGAACTTGGGTTAGATCTAATTAATCAAATCGGGCAAAAAGGACTAAATTGCATTGAATTGAGCATTCTCGGGGAAGAAGATGGCCAACTTTAAGGGACTTTCTTGCAAAATTGAGTGGGAACAATTGTGAAGATTGATCAAGATCTTAAATTACTATATATAAGCTTGCTAATTGATCAAGAATCACAGCTAAATTGATGGATTAAAACACTCAAACTAGCTGCTAAAACTCTGTTCACAAATTGGTCTCAATTCGAAGCTACTAAGTAAGCAACTTAGTGGTCCCACCATATCCTGCTTAGCTGCCTAATTGGCCTGATCTCTACGCATGAGAGAAGACCATAATTAGGAGTGCAAGTGAATGAAAATTGGACAATGATAAGCTACTAAAGGCACATGAAAATCACAACAAAATCCGCATACTGACAATTACAAAATTTGAAAATTTTGGCTAAATCAGAAAATGGGTAAACTAGCTCAGTTGGCAGGCTTAATATGGGGCAAAAATCAACCAGAGATTGCTTAATTCAGTAGATAAGATCTATGAAGTAAGCTCTTTGAGGGATAAAAGGTAAGAGACAAGAAGCACTAGGGAGAGCTCACGGTCATTCTCCAAAACACCCCCACAAACAACTCAAGAAAGAAAAACGCAGAAATTTCAAACTATCCCTTAAAAAGAAAAGTGAATTTTTCATGAACTTGCAACCAAAATTACCCAAAACCTTTAATTAAGGAGTGAAACTTCACTCAAAGATCTTTCCAACCATAGGTAGCATGTCCCAAATGAATATCGGGAAGGCCTCATAAAAACCCCCGAAAGATACTCTCTTGGTGAGTGAAGAAAGTTTGCAAATTTTTTTGTGTTGGGCCTTATTGGTCACAGGGTGAGGAAAAGCGAGTATTTTTTAAAAAAGTGAGAGACAATTGAGGAAAACCATGCCTTGTATCTCAAACTAGAATACATATAGTTTGGCTCAGTGTTAATTTGACCAACAAAAGAGGTCTCTAAGTTTAATTTGTAAACCAACAAAAAACTTAATTATCATTTTTTTCTTTGCAAATCTCATTTTTCAGTTTGAATGAGCCAACTTTCATGTGCCTCTGGAGGATAATTTCTTGATTGCCTTAGCTAAAAGCCACTTGCAAAAGAAACTAAGAAGCAATGTAAGAATCCTAGATGCATTTTTGGTCAAGTTTGAATATGTTTTAAACATGAAAAGTAAGAGGAAAATCCATCTAGAAAATTGATTTTGATGCTAGGTTTTTTTTCTGAGTGTTGAAATCTCTCAAAGAGTGTTGCATGTTTGATTTGCTATGCCCCCTTTTCGTTCATTACTTATCTTCTTGACTTTGATGGATGTTATATGGGAGTACAAATTATGCTTAGATCGGCCCGGTTTAGTCTTCATGAGATCATCTACAACTTGAATCAAACCAAGCCAATCCACATTGAGATATGGTTGGCCAACGTAGGTCATGCATGTATGCTTCTTGTAGAGTTCGTTTCGATGTGTACGGCTAATCGTTCTTTGTGATGTTTGTGTATATGAAAGTCCATATTATCTATTTTTACTCAAATGAAGTGATGTTTCTTATGGATCCTGCATGTGATGAGTGTCGGGCTTGAATCTAGGCATACAACATGTTTATTTGATTTGATCTCAAACCCTGAATTGCAAAAAATAGCTCAAACCCGCACATTGGAGGCTAATTTTAGTTCGGTTGTTGTGTATTTTAGGTTGTGATTTCTAACTAAACTTGTTCTTGGCATGTAATAGTATAATCTTGATACTTTAGTTCCATGCGAGATTACTTATGAGTCGAGATTAAAGGTCATGAACATGGCCCGATGAAGCTGCTTTGGGGTGATTGATGCACGTCAAGTGTTCAATAAATGCTCAAACCAAGTTGCAAACTTGAGACGACTAATTTGAGCTCAATTATTGTGATATTCATATATTGAGTTGTTCCACATTAGTGTAAATCAGCATATATCGATTTAGGGTATTATTTTTAAATTTAAAAAAAACGAAAAATATGAAAATTTCAAAATATAAATATAAATGTTGGATGATATCAAATTAGGGTAGAAATGACATTTATGAAATTTTCTTAATTTTATAAGGTCATTTTTCCTAATTCAATGCTATTTTGATATTTTATAATTATTTTGGTAAATAATCCATATTGCATGGATTATCATTATTTAGAATAGTTTCATGTATTTAGAGTAATTTCATACACACTAAAATTCCCATTTCGCTCATGGGGTTCCTATCCCAAGGCGTGATAACAAGGCCATATAATATTATTTGTCCGACTTGTATTGGCTTTTCCTTGTCCACATTTATTTTCAAGTCATTTCAATTTTTTGAATGTTTACTTACCGCACCGCTTCTCATTAATTTGAGTGTACATTTCTCTTCTAATTTAGGTTAGGATTAGTCTAGACATTAAGAAAAAAAACAAACCTACAAAAACATTTGCATGGACCCTTAGTGGTTTCATAAGGATTATAATTGGTAATCAAGATTGTATGACCATTTAGATAAACACCATTTCAAATTAGTGGTACTGCAAGAGCGCTAATAGAATCATTGGCATAAATAAGTCCCCGTTCCAAGAAATCTCTGGTTGCATAGAAATTGAGACAACATTCCCATGTCTCAACTAGTTTCTAATCGACCCCAGTAAATTAGTGGTGACTCCTAAAAATATTTAGGTTGTTAAGAATTGAAATATGAAATCTAACATCACGCGAGGTATGGGCTTGGGAGAGCTCGCACTTAATCCAAGGCTGTTGGTCCGCCTCTTTAGGCAATATCCTTAAACCTCTTCATTTTCTTCTAACGGCAAACTTTTAGTTTTTATAATTGATGATTCTCTCAAATTTTAGTCTACAGCTCATATCAACGACGGACCTCCTCTCATGACAGCAAAGTGACATAACATAAAGTAAAGTTTCACGCCTAAATTATCATGTATATTATTCTTTGTTGAAACTGTCATTTTCTTGACAATGAATGTTGATCACTCGTGAAACTTCATACTTGTTTGATTCCTCATCTTTTAACAAAGTCGAGAAAGTAAAGCATGGGTTTGGTATGAAAGCTCCAAAAGTAGCTGATTATTGATTTGCACAATGAGCATTTTAGAATGCCCAAGTGATACTATGATGCCATCAAGTTGTTCCTACGAGTATTCAGACTACTAGGAGTTCAACTTGAAGAAGTCTTGCAATGTGCTTGTCCATTTTACCATTTGACTTTCATGATTTAAGGGAGGTAGTCGTTTGAAGTAGGGTGTCGGGAACCCGAACCGAATCGAAAAATCAGTTTTTTCAGCTCAATTCTCATTAAAAATCAAAATCTCTTTTATCGGTTCGGTTTTATCGGTTAACCGAACCGAACTGAACCATGAACCGATAAAATCAAATCTTCGGTTTATTCTCTCCTGACTCTAGGTTTTATTCTCACCTGACTCTGGCCCTCTCCTCTCATCTCGTGTCTCCTCTTGGTCGGCTTGGAGGTGCAACGGCGACGGCGGCAGGTACGGCGACTGCGACGGCAACGGCAATCGATTGAGGGATAGAGCCCTTTCTTTGCAAGTCTCTCCTTCGTCCCTCTTCTGCGATGGCAACGGCACCTGAGAAGAATTTGTAGCAAAGCATGTCCTGCGCGCACTCGCTCCGGAGGGGCAGCCAAAGTCTCTCCTTCATCACTTTACACGTTGTTTGGCTAAGACCAGACAAAGAACCACGGTCTGAAGCAAATTTCTCGATGTTTCCTAGAGGCATTCTGGCTCAACGGCATTGACGTTTGTCCAAATCAACTAGAGTTGCTCTATGTTCGTCCAACTCAGGTATTGCGTTTTCTCACGCTCGACACGCATGCGCGATCGTTGTTGTCATTTCTTTTCGCATTGGGATGGGAAAAAAAGTGAAAGATGGGTTGATACTGGTTGAAATTAGAACTTGGGTCTTTGGTGTTGTGACCACGAAACGTCACCCAAGGGAAGGAAATTGATCACCGCATGCTGCACACCAGGTGCTTGATGAAATTCCGAGAAGGGTCTTGTTGTTCTTTGTGGCAGAGCTTCCTTACCCGTTTGGTTTGGTCCCCTGTCTTCTTAGCAGGAGTTCAACGATGGGTCTTGTGGTTTTTGCACTGAGATAAAAACCAAAACCGAACCGAAATTTCAGTTCAGTTTGGTTCGGTTCGGAAAATTTTTCTAACGGTTCGGTTCGGTTTGGTTTTTCAAAAAAATCAAACCGAACCAAACCGTTGACACCCCTAGTTTGAAGCTTAATGTGAGTTTAGAACTTGAAGCTTAGACACGTCGCATGCCGTGTGCTATTTGTAGAGCTTAGAAATTCGGGGTTCCATTAAAATGGAATACATAGATATGACATCGGATGTTGGAGATCTATTTCTCCTGTTATACTTACTAGTTGCATTGTCTTTCATGTATTATTCTAATTCCATATGTATTGTGTTTGAATTCGAGGTCTTTTTTCTTCGCGTTTGCCCCTAATCTCGTGCATTTGCATAAAGTGCCATTTCATAGGATCTTATGATCATCAATTCGATCCTTGAAGACCTCCGAATTAGTCATAAAATTAGACCCCATCTTGAGTGGGTATTGGTTTTGAAAAACGGGCAAATTATGAGTTACTAATGATCTATTTTTCTAGCTTTATTTTTTCTTAACTCATTTGTAACCCATTTAAAAATAGAAGAGCGACTCCCATGAAATTGGGCTCATTAAATCCAAGTTGCAAAATGGAATTATCAGCGTTCTTTATAAATATATATTATTGGCCAAATTCTTTATAAATATTTCAATTTATAGGTTTTTTACATTTTTTTTATTTTATCCAATTAGCATAAAGTTTAAAGTGGGTGTGGGTTTTCCTAAAATATTATTGGGTTTTAACAATATGGGTCGAGACAAATATGGATTACTAGATTTATACTATAAATAAGTTAATATGGGTTGGACCATTTTCAACTCGATCCAAACTCAACCCACCCATTTGGCTTGGGCAGGCCAATCACCTGTTTATGGGGAGTCTTATGCCACTTAATATTGAGAAATATATTATATATGACAACAACAAGAAGACTAATAGCACGTAGAAATGGACAGTTAAACATTAAACACGTGTACCAACTAGTCGAGTATAGTGAAGGTGAGAATGTTCCATAGGATCATGTAAGGGTGAGTAACACCAGTCAAGCGAATTGCGAACCGTTCGGACAAGACCGAACCAGCTGGTTCTAGGTGGTTCCGCTAGGCAATTCTCAAGAATGCTTGTTTGGTTCAATAAAATTTAAACTAGTGATTTTCGATTCGATTCCTGATTTCAAGGAGGAATTGAACTAGATCAATTATTATTATTATTATTTTGAAGCTGTCCTAGAGCATGTAATAGGCAACAAACAAAAGTATGATCTGCTCAGTGATGGAAGAGTTTTCGACATGTTTCACGAGGGTTACATGAGCTTTGGATAAAAGAAAAGGAGAAGCACTGGAGAGAGTAATCGATCCGCTGACAAAGTTCTGGGTTAGAGAATAAAGCTTGTCTTTCAGGGCCGATGCTTTTGAAGCCTTAAGAAAATCCGCATGGGTTAGACGGGGTCTAATGTCTTGTCTAGGTGTAGGAAGCTCACTTTGTCCACTTGTAAATGTCGAAGCGAGCTGGCAACATCCTAGAAACATTGGACTTACGTACTGACCCACCAATTTCAAGCCGAGAGAGATAACAGGAATTATTGTGAATCCACTGCTCCATTGGGCGGCTCGACAACTGGATCGGATCTGGTCCCAGGACCAAGCGGTCCGATTCTTAGTTCCAGAAATTGAGAACCGATCCTACTAGTCCGATTGTTCATGGGGGACCGGATTAATTCAGAAACTGATCATCCCTAATCGGATGGACAGCGGAGCGAGGGAAGACAAGATTAGAGATGAATTGATTTTGGGTAGATATTGCTCGGCCTCGGGCCGAAGATCAGATGAGACGAAGCTTGTTTGCGATGATTTCGTCGCGTTGACAAGGCTTGACGTTGAGCGGTCCACCGTATCGTACCCACAAATGGGACAGAGACAAAGGAGCATGTACGGATCCGCACGAGATTTTCTCTCTTGCGAACAATGACCGGCGCCCCACATGCGAACTGCAACGCAAAGCCCGCTCTCCTCCTGGGATACCGTGGGGTAATCCCGATTAGTATTATTTAAGATTGCTTCCCGAGGCCGCTTCTTTCACAAGCACGACAGCTTTCCGGTCTCCCATCGCAGAAAATGGGCGCTACGGCACACTTCATGTGACAAGATACTGTGTTTCTCCTCTCGGCTCAGATTATAAAACCGGGTTTGTCCAATGTAAACTCAGTCAAAAGTCATACTTGATGAGTAACCCCACATGAGAAATCCCTTAAGATATCAGTGTCACGGTTCCTTGCAGATCGGGTTATGACGGGGAAGGTATTTTTAGCTCTCTCCACATGTGCGAGAATTAAGTTTTTAATGGAGTCAAGTTCCACATGTCGGTCTCCTCCATTGATTGGCTCTGGTTTTGAGAGTTGGACATTTTAACCCCATATCATAACTAGTCTCTATCCAATTGACTTTGTGAATCTCGAGCACTAAGGCACACTTCATGTGACAAGATACTGTTTTTCATGCCTCCCCTTCCTCCTCTTGGCTTAGATTGTAAAACCAGGTTTAGCCAATGTAAACTCATCGAAAGTCAATATGTGATGAGTAACCCTGTTAAAGAAGCTGACTTGAAGAAGACTGTATCTGTGGCAATGCATGTGAAACGAAGAAACATTTGAAGATAATTCAAGACTGACTTGAAGAGAGAGTCTGCTCATCACACGTGTTTGCAGAGCCGGGAAGACTTAAAACAAAAGTAAATACACGTGTCATAATTCATTAGAGCGGTTAGTCTGTTTTATGTAAAACCGGTTGTTAAACCGGTGTTGAGTCGGTTGATTTGTTTCTTTACATCTTCCTTGTATATAAAACTACAGAGGAGAGAATAGATAGAAGGTGTGGAGAAAAAGCGAAGCTCTCAGTTGAATGTATGAGTTTGGTTCTCGTTGATTCAAGAAGAAAAGAAATCCTTCCTCTTCATCTTGTGTTCTCTGTTCTTTGTTCTTCGTTCTCTGTTCTCTCTGTTCTTTGTTTTCCGTTCTTCGTTTCTTCACATGGTATCGAGCTTTCTCGAGAGCTCCGGATTTCTCCGCTATCTTGTTCGAAATCCTGTAAAGTTCGTGTGATCCAGAAGATAGTAAGAAGATCAAGAACAGAATCTGGTTTCTATTTGAAGAGTAGTCGAGAAATCGTATTTTCAAGAGTTTCTGGAAATACAGAATGGCAGCAAGGATACAGAAGTATCCATTTCCAATTCATGTCAATATAGCAAACTTTGTTACAATAAAACTAGCTGAAGATAATTTTCTGCTTTGGCAAGCGCAATTTCATAGGTTCCTGCGCAGTCAGGATCTTTTTGGATTCATCAATGGCGAAACACCACCACCAGCTCAAATGATGCAGATTGAGATTGAAGGAAGTGAAACAGAAGTGGTGAATCCTGATCATACAGATTGGATGAAGACCGATCAGCTAATTTCATCTTGGATAAGTGGAGCAGTATCTGAGAACATCTTAAGCTTGATCATTGGGCTAGAGACATCATATGAGGTATGGCGGGACTCTTCTTAATCGGTTTTACGTAAGTCGTAGCAAAAGAATTGAACTTAGGGAAAATTGCAAGCATGTCGGAAAAGAGATAGATCGTTGAATGTGTATCTTCGAGAGTTTAAGTCTATTTGTGATCAACTTAATGCCATTGGGAAACCTGTTGATGAGATAACCAAGATGTTTGGTGTTCTCGAGGATTAGGTTCGAGAATATGAAAGCTTCGTAACAACAATGTATTGCTTAAAACCTCAACCAGATTATGATGAGGTTATATCTCGGCTCGAAAGGTTTGAAACCAGGCTACGAGACATATTACGTGAATCAATATAATCCTAATCTAGCCTATTATGGCCAAAGAAAGTCGGCTGGAATTGTGCAAAACTCTAACTTCGAAATCAAGAGGAAATAGTCGAGGTGGATATGGTTATGGCGGGGACGTGCAGTGAATATTAGAAATCATGGTAATGACTATGTTGAAACAGGAAGAAATCAACACTACGGGATGAATAACCCGAATCTAAATCAAAGAAGATCGGGTTAACAAGTTGTCACACAAGCGGTCTAACTATGGACAAGGGTTCGAGACCATATGTAAATTCTTCCCAAAAGTATCAAGCCACTAAGTCTTATCCACCACAAAGTGTAGCATCTCGGTCGAGAATATGCAGAATGTGAAAATAGCAAGTAATAGTCCATTAGAATGCCAAATCTGTAAAAGGCCAGGTCATACAACACTTCGATGCTGGTATCGCTTTGATAATTCATATCAAGCGGATGAAATACCAACTGCACTAGCAGCAATGCATATTGAAGACTCACATGGCACTGAATGGTATCCAGATACAGGAGCATCAGCTCATATCATCACTTGAGACCCCGGTATGCTTCACTTGTTCATTCTTTATATAATGGTAACGTCTTGTTATGATAGGAGGGTTCTGTTTATCAATCTCTGTGTTGGTGATGGCTTATTGCATACTACAACTAGCTCATTACCACTAAATGATGTTTTGCTAGTACCGAGAAATAAAGAAAAACCTATTTTCCTTGTTTCAAAGTTAAGATGATTATCCCCGTGCTTTTATTTTTGACAAACATGGGGTATATCCGAAGGACAACCGCAACAATACAACAAAGTGAGGCTAGGAAGCAAAGTCAAGGGACTATATCAAGTTGATCCTAAAGTCAAAGAAGTTTTCTTCACTCAAATTCAAAAAGAAGTAGGAGAAGACTTATGGCATCGGAGGCTGGCACATACCAGTTTAAAAACAGTGAAGTATCTGCAGAGTCAGCACCTAATTCAATGTAATTCAAGAACTCAAGGCCTATGTAGTAGTTGCCAGATTGCTAAGAGTTCAGCCTTACCCTTTCCTATGTCAGACTATACATCTAATACTCCTTTAGAAAAAGATACATTGTGATGTTTGGGGACCCTCACCGGTTCAATCCTTTCAAAAATTTCGATATTATGTCATTTTTGTGGATGATTTCTCTCGATACAAGTTGGTTGTATCCAATGAAACAAGTCAGAATTCTATGACATCTTTATCCTGTTTCAAAAAGCAAGTCGAGAATCGTTTGATCATAAGATAAAAATCTTTCAAAGTGTGATGGAGGAGGTGAGTTCACCAGCAACAAAGTTCAAAATTATCTACAACAATGTGGAATTAAACAACACATTTCCTGTCCCTATACACCAGAAACGTAATGGTCTATCGAAAGAAAACATCGACATGTGGTGGAGCTAGGACTAGCAATGCTATATCATGCCAAAGTACCCTTAAAATTCTGGGTAGATGCTTTCATTACAGTAAATTACATCATTAATCCGCTTCGCTTCAAAGCTCCATATGGATTCACCCTACAGAAAATTGTATCAACAAAAACCAAGCTATACACATTTAAGGGTCTTTGGATGTGCTTGTTATCCCTGTCTCGAGACCATATGCACAGCATAAGCTTGATCCAAGGTCTCTTATATGTATTTTTTGGGATATAGTGAAAAACATAAAGGATATCGATGTCTTCTACCCACTAATGGACATATCTATGTAAGTCGTCATGTGGTGTTTGATGAATCAGTTTTTCCCTTCACCGATCGACTACCAACCGAGTATCATCAAGGTACAAACTTGTACAAACGGTGGATAAATGGAGTAACATTTCTAGACTCTATAACTACAAAGACAAGTTAGTCTATGTCCAACGGATGAGGTATTTGCAAGATCTTTGGATTAATACGAACTCTCACATTCATGCATCACAATGCATGCGAGGAACCAATAGGTTCTATGCCAACATTGCCAGAGGTTGATCGATCAAGTACAAAGTAGTTCTTGAGGAAAATATACACTCCTCTTGAATTACTACAAGTGCATACCGAGGAACAAGTGTGTTCTATGCCAACATTGACAGAGGTTAATACCGATCAACCACAAAGCGTTCTTCGGACAATACACAAGGTATTATGTCTATTCATCCTATGCAAACCAGATTAAAATCTGGAATAGTCAAACCTAATCCTAAATATGCATGCTTGGCCGAGTATAAAGTTCCTCTCGAACCAAAAAGTCAAATCTGCACCGCGACGAGAGGATGGTATCAAGCAATGCAAGATGAAATGGATGCCTTATACACAAACCAAGTGGGTGTTTAGACTAAACTTACATGGGAATTAGTACCTCAAACCGATCACATGAATGTTATCGGGTGCAAGTGGGTGTTTAAGACTAAACTTACCGTAGATGGTAGTGCAAAGCTTGATAGACTTAAAGCAAGATTAGTAGCTAAGGGTTTCATCAAGAAGAAGGTATTGATTTTACGAGAGACCTTCAAAATTTTCTTGATATTAAGCCTTCTATAAAATGGGATGGATGCTTATGGAAATCCTGGATGGGGATAATACGTATTGTCGGATCTGTCATGACCAAACAGGGAATTTTATTTCATTAAACCAAGCAAAAGAAAGAAAGTAAAAAAAAAAAAAATCGCCGAATAGGCCTCCGAATGCCGTTCAGACAAAGACAGAGGAGAGAGAGAGAGAGGAGGAGTGGTCGCTTTCGCTCTCATCCTCCCCACGCACATGAAAGACAGAGCTAGAGAGAGAGAGAGAAGCGAGCTACCTGCTAAGGTGACAGCCCTGTCAGCGAAGGGTCAATCATGGAGCAATGGATTGCTAAATGATTTTTCCTCCTCCACGCGGCGCCACCCGATTGGCAGGCGACACGTGCCCCGCGTGTCATTGGCCGTACCCCTTACTCAACCGCGCCAGAGCCCCTCCACAGTCGTCGACGCGTCGACGTCCGTCGTACGTGTGGACGGGAAAAGTGCAAGAAAATAAAACAAAATCCGCCCCTCCCTTTTTTTATTTTTTATTTTTTTTGTTTTCTCGAATAAAGAATTATTTCGATTTATGCTCTTTGTTCCGTCAAAATATTCCCCGAGCTAAATAAAGAATGATCCCCCTTGCCCCCCGCGAGAATTTCGCCTTATACTGCGTCGTTAGAATAGGGTTTCCTCTAATTTTCCTTTTCTTTTATTTTTCCTTTTTCTTTGTCTTTTTTCTTTTGTCTTTTTGCAACTTATGTCTCTGCAAAAAGAATACGTAGATTATACTTTTTTTTGGGTCAAATCCTATAGATATTAGCTACTTGACTATTTAAGGTTTTCGGACTGAAAAAAAGAAGAAGAAAGACAGAGGGTTTTTTCTTCCTTTCGACGTATACTTTAAAAGATATTCAGCAGCTTATGCAATTGTTTATGTCCTTTTTATTTTCGGGTGATAAAAAGCATTGGATATTTTTTATTTGCCATTATATATAGCATATCTTATTTTCACTCCGTGGCTATTTTAATCAATGAGAGATGATTATATAGATAACAACCCTATTTCTTGTGTGTTAACACACGGACAGAGTTGATTTTTATAAAATTCTAGGACTATTATGTGAATGTTTTTGTTAATAAGCATTTTGAGAGGAACTTGTTAGAAGCCTTAATGACTAAAGTTTGAAATTTTTAGTGCACCTTCTCTTTCGTGTTATGTATAATAGTGCACTCAAAATGAAAAAAAAATCACTATTGCGTATGTGCACAAGTACCGAGCACTCTTTGCCAATTCAAAGAGTTTGGGGCCTAAATAGATGCAAGCTCACTGTTAATTACTGTAGATACTGCCAAAAAATGTAATTTCAGGATTTAATTTATTTTCCCACATTTCAAGATATCTTCCCTCAATTTTTTCATTTATATGTTTCCCATTTTTTAGAGTTAATATTACTGCCCATTACTATAAACACTATTTTTAAAGATGTAAATACGTATTATAATTTGTACTGTAAAAGAAAGGACTTTACTATATTTACCTCATGTTAAATGTACTTGTCATGCAAAAGTGAACCTTACAATACATAGATAAGTTCATAAATCTCCATAAAGTAATGTGATGGGCAAAAAGTGAGAATTTTAAGAAACTTTAAGAAACGAGTTGCATTTCCATACTCAATAATATTATTCCACATCACTTGATTTCCCAATGTTGTGTATTAGTCTCGTTGTACGTTGCTCTACACTAAAGCCTAATTTTGGTTCCATGTCCATGAAATTATTGTTATAATGGGACAAATAGGTGTATGAAAAGACATGACAGCTGGGCAATTAAGGCTTTCGGCTCTTTCCTAGGGGCCATATGTCAAGGCCGTTTACAACATTATATACTTGTAGGCGTACTAGTCCTAATAGAAAGAGGTTCGTAATGTTGTGCAACAGTGAAATTACGTTGACACCCGGCAATCCTGCCTCTACCTCCCTAAAGGCGCCCCAAGAGCGACACCTGTACACTCGCAGGTCGAGTAGCTCTAGACTCTTTTGGTAATACTCCAGATCATCACAACACCGATAGTCACTTCCGCTTCTTTAAATTATGTTTTTTTTCAAAGAAATAAGAAAGTAAAAAGAGTTAAATAAAGATGGAAGATTAGAAAAAGAAAAGCAGCATCTGTACATGTACTACTAAAGACTGGTCAGGCAGGCAGGGATACATCAGCTCCTTTTTTTCCCCACCAAAGCAGGACACTGTAAGCAGGGTGCATGGACTTTCATGCGTTCGAGTCACTTTAGCCGGGCCCCGCGCAGAACTGTCCTTTTTCTCGTACTCCGTTCTCGAGCTCGGTTAAACGGGAAGAAAACAAAAAAAAATCGAGAGAAAAAATAAAAAAAAAAAGAAATGAAAATTTCACGAGCGATCCGCGGGTGAAAAACGAAGGGCGTCAGAGGAGGAGACGACCGCACAGCGTAGGTCGCCTCAGGCAGGCGTCACTTTCGCGTACTCCCTCCCTCCCTCTGACGGGGGCAGATCCGACGGCCGGCAGCCCGCTGGGGACGCCTGATCAACCCCCGCGGGGATCGCGACACGTGTCCCAGATGAGCCGGGGACAGGGGAGGTGGGGGGTGCAATGATGGTGTAATGATGGTTGAATAATTTTGACATTCTGACCAGATTTGCAGCAGCAGTGCACTGCAGCACCACAGCCCGATGCTGATGGGAAGTAAGAACCTGATCACCCTTCCTCTGTACGGATCGCTTCCCTATATGCGAGGTTTTTAGACCTCAGCAGCGCCTACCTTTCACGGAGAAGAAGAAAAATCGAACGTATTTGAGCTAAATCAGTGCGTCCACCCTGATTTAACCTAAGAATTAGACTGGACTCTATTGAACCGACCGATTAAGAGTGAATCTTATGAAAATCGATTCAATTCGATTTTAATTTTTTTTTAAGAGTATTCTCTTCTTTTGTTTGTTACTTTTGGTTTGGTTCCTAATTATTGAAGAGAAATTGGATCGAACTAATAGAGTATATTATTTGTTCTTTTTATTCTTTTTATTCGGCATGGGCAAATTACAAATTACTTGTGAACTCTTCTTTTGCTTGTCACTTTCCTTTGATTCATAATTTCATTAAAGTGACTTTCGATACATTTAGGGGATTTTGAGGGGGAAAAAAAAGAAACCTTCGGTTCTTGAGACAACTTGGGAATTGGACTAGGATAATCTAGTCTAGTCCTGTTCCAGGGTAGATAGGGTTGATTTTGTGTTCCATGAATTGAGAATCGACCTTATTCTGTTTAGTTTCTGATTTCAAGGTGGGACTTGACCTACTATGAAACCAATCACCTCTAATTATACGGATTCAATTGATAATTAAATATCCCTTTCATATATTAAATTTTGTTGAATCAATGTACCCATGGCATCGCTGAAGATCAAAACTTCTCTTGGTTTCAAAGGTTGGCAACGCACGGTCGAGTTGGTTCTCCGCTTCTCTCGTCACCATCCTTTCTCTATTGTCTTTACTCATCATTCCTTCCAAAGCGAGACAAAGCACCTTCTTTCTCAACGAGGAATTATTGTGTTCTCTGACTAGGACATAGTGCTTTAGGTCGTACGAGCTGACTAAATTTCCAAGGAAATAGTGCATGCAAATTCATCTTATTCCTCCAGATCCTATACTATAGTCTGGTTTCAACGTGTAACTCACCCACGCGAGCTTGATCTTTCCTTGCCAACTAGGGTTTACAGTAAAGATGAAGCAAATAGCTAGTGCAGCGATGAGAGTCTGGCTCATCATCACCTTGCGGTGCACAACCTATGTTTTGCTACGCTAGACGGCTGTTGATCATGACGGTTCACGACTATACATCCGGCCCTCGTGCTATATATCGCGCAGATGTTGACCATGCATTGTATGTTGACGGCAATGCTGTAGAGTGACTTCATTCCGGACGTGGGCATGTCGTTCTTTGTGGGATGGTCTGCACGAGAACGAATGGTCAAAATAGATGGGCGGGGGTGTCTTCTCTGTCGCACCTGACGAGGGATATAATGCGTGGGCGACAACTTTAAATTCTTTTGTAATTGAAGCAGGTGAGACTTCAAATCATCTTTTGTACAAAAGCTTTATCACGTCTTGTCCTTCCCACATTCCCAAGCCGAATGGAATATCCACGTAATGCTCGGAATAGACACGTTAATTTTAAAGAATTCGATAGAGCATGATCGAACGTGAAAAAAAAAAAGCTTCCCGAGATCACGATCGTGTTCGGCAGGTGAACCGCGGATCGGATGACTTGAGAGATTATATAGAGGTTCGGAGGATGTGTGGCACTCTTTGATATCGCGTGAGAAAAGAGATATAAAGAGAAATCTTGATTTCACATTCGAGATCATGATTCGCTCGACACTGAAATGACACTTGTATTGATTGTTTTTTATGGAGAAAAAAATCAAAGCTTGATGGTGATAGACAACATTTCATAATATTAATGCCATGAAATGAACCGAATTATTATTGATCGGAAAGTGATGATACGACGCTATCTGTTATCTTTATGTGGCAAATTAAAGTATTTCGCATTGCTGCGGGGCCTAATACTAATCCAAAATATATTTCTCTATCCTAATTCTGTTCTCTAGTTTCAACTTTTGCTTTTGGAGAACTATAGTATTATTACTATATAATATGTTACAGTAATCCATAAACCTTGTATTCCAACTCTTAGGTGAATAACAAAATGCACTATAAAGTAACTATCATTCGTGGATCAAATGCACCCATAAAATACTAGGAAAATCAAATGCATAGTTCCTAATGACTATATTGACGATGGGTTTTCAGATTGTACCTACCCATTTTCAGTTGAATGCGGAACACCGAATATTGAAGAGTTATGTCATCAAAATAATTGTTTACGAGTGCATATCTAGGATCTTGAATTTTACATAGGACTGGTCAAATTTTGTAATAAAGCCTATTTAGATGGAAAAATTCGCTTTTCCATCCGTTCAAAAGCCGATAACGTGGCTGAAGAAGAGTGGCTCGAGGCTTGAGCTGAGCCAGATTTCGTCCACCAAATCCGCCTCGCTTTTTCTATTTTTCTACACGGAAAATCTTAAACTTTTAATTAATTTATTAAAAGAAATCTTGCTCTGAGACATTGAAAATTGGAGTGGCATCAATCATGACAGCAATTATTGCCTAAAAAGCTACCGTGCAGACGGGAGCCCCCTCAAACGTGGCACCAGCATCGTCGGATTAGCATTAACCTTATGTCCTTGTGCCCTCCCTCTCCACCTCCCCTAGAGCCTTGCATCTTGAAACTACTCAGAAAAAAGTTTAGACTCCAGTCATTTAACGAAGAATGAATATAGTTAAAAATAATGATTTGTATGATTTAAATAATTGATCAATAAAAAATATTTCATAATCGACGATAATACATGTTCATTCAGTTTGTGGACAATGAAAAGATTTTTTCATTCGTCCGTTCATTTTTGTATGCAATACAAACGATTATTTTTAGGTAGATATTTTTCAAATCATTCATTTTTAGTGAAATGAATGATCTGCTGAATCATTTAGTGAAACCACTTATTTTTTGAGTGCACCTAGACAAGTAATATATGGTGTAGCATTCTGGCACAAAATGAAAATTGCCGTTGTATAGGAGGTTGGAACTTAGAACTTTAATGGATGATTGGGGCCACCAAGGGAAAAAACTTGGAGGCTAGACTCCCTAAACCGTCTTTCTTAATGACAATTTATTGTAGTTGGATGGAACATAACTGTAGACGGTTTCAAAATACATCGATTGAGTCTCATCTTTTAATGGCTAGGATTTAAAAGGTTGTAAGAGGTAAGACGTTACTTTATTAAAATGCAGGTCTTCCCAAGCAAATATTTTATTGGCTACTATATGGGGGCTTCCTTCCTCCATCTTCTCGTATAATTAGTTTCTGTGAAATGTTAAGGGATTCCTCTAAACCTTTGCACCTCATATGATTAATGATATTCATATATTTACCCAAAAAAAAAAAAAAAACATTTAGTGAATAGTGCATGTGCGCAACGATCTTCAAAACCCACAGGTGACCTAGAAAACGTTGTTTTTATTGCTTTTTTGTGAAAATGACTGGGAAATACCAATCCTTGAACATCGTAAATAATTTAAGTGCTCAAGATTAAAATAAGAATTACATAACAAGCGCTAAGAACAAAGCTACGCCATAGCGATTGATTGACCAACCTAATAATTGCTGTATTTTATTTTTCGTTTTTCTGGAAGTTGGTAGCATGACGGTGGGGGTCACTTTCATCTGGCGACGGTGCAAGAGTATCGCACATTTCGCGTTGCTCGTGGCAACTGGAGAAAACAATCATGGTTTAATCATGGAAGAGCCTTTACTCATAATTGATGTTATCGAGAAAACATATTTGATGATGTCATTCAAGAAATTTTTTTGAGAATCTGAAAATCAAATTTAACTCTAAAATAAATTATAGGTATATATAATAATCAACAAAGAGGGAAAGTCAATATACAATAGCCTTACGAAACTCTTTTTCCTTGTGGAACATCTAAATAGATAGCAACCATCTACATTATGAATTACAGGTTCATCTCTCTCTCTCTCTCTGGGGAAAAAATAAAGATTACTGGTTTCTCTTAATTTTGATGTATGTACATAAATAAGCTTGATCTGATGCAAAAATCCTAATTAGTGTCTGTCAGTATATTAATTTCCATTTCGAAATTAAGTTGCTTTTGATTGTCCTTTTCTAGTATTCCTCAAATGAAGGAATTTGTCTACGGCAATTCAATTCATGAAAATAGTCTTATCGTAGAAATCTATACAAATTATTCAATCGAAGATGCCAATGATCGAAGAAGGCGGGTTCCAATCTCAAAGTTATTCCGTGTCGCAAGTAAACTGAGCAAACAAGATACTCAAAATTTCTCGAGAAATTATGCGGAGGAGATAATGCCGTTACTCTCCCCAGTCGTAATAGCAAGAGACGGTGCCGTCACGTTTCATTCTCTCTCCTTTCTTTTTTTTTGACCACCCTTTGACGAGTCGCCGGAGTCTACACACAGTTGGCTGCCACTGTAGGACATTCAATGCCACCCCGATACGACTTTGAAAAGGAAACTGACAATTTCTCAAATTGTCAATCAATTCAATAATTTGGTGTCAAAGTGGACCTGAATTGACCCGCCCAAGCGAAGCCCGTCCCTTTTCCATTTTGCAGAGGGTTGAGTCCTCATTTCAAGAAGGTTGCTAACTTGGACTACCTCTTAGTTTTGTCTAAGTGATGGTACAGAGATGTAAGTGAAAGTTTTCTCACCGTCAAAGCCTATATGTCCCCTTTTTTTTCCACAAATCAAGTACAATGGTAAATAGAAAGAAGTAGTAAACATCAGACATTCTTGTTGCTTGAGCGGTACTCAGTTTCCACAAGAAAATGGATAAACCATAAATAGGTCTTCTTCCTGAATTTTAGAATTGGAATAGCTTATGTTTTGTGTGTTTGTAAAAAGTGGTGAATCGATATACAGTCGTATAATTAGGAGAAAGATTTTCTAAACGAAATAAACCAGCGTGCATTATCTCGTTGGAAATCACAAAACTCATGTACTAGCGGGCTCGTGCATACGTAATGTGCAAAAGACTCCTGCATAGTGTATAGCAGGATGGATGTTTTCTGTATTTGTGTATCATAATCTGGGTACCATAGTCATGCTGCTTGTATGAGAAAAATGAAAAACTTTGCAGAACTGTTTCGCTGAATCAATCGTGATGAAGCCAACAATGAATTCAGCAGAAAAATTATCGACTCTTTTAGTAGAATAATTTCGGGCTTTTTCATCTACAATCGTAATTGATTTTTCTTTCCTGTTCAAGTTCGTCGCAAAACCCTAGCGCCTTCCACTTAAATCCATATACAGCTTAATACGCAGCTAGCCCAGCATCTTTTGATTGGTTAATTCTTTATGCTCCACCACTTTTTAAACCCACTCGAACAAGGGACAGGAAAAAAAGAAAATATAATTCCATAAAGACGAACAAAAAGGAAAAGTTCTCGCTTCCTTTCTCCACAAATTCAAAAACCCTACTGTTTACCTTTTCTTTTTTCCAAGAAAAGCACTTTATTCACCCAAACGTGCAAACCCTCGAACATCAAATCAAATCAAGAAGATAAAGAATGACAGTATTCGTGCCCATTCATCTTTCTCCTTTCTCGCCTTTTCTCCCTTTCTCCCACCTTGAAGCAAAACTCTCAGAAACTCATCCTCTCTGAGCAGGTATATACAACGCCATGAACAATAACTGAAGTTAACAAAGACAGATAAAGAACAGAAGTACTTCACCGTTTCTCTCGGCCGTGATTGGCCAAAACAAGCAAGAGAGGGTCGCTGCTGTGGGTCTTGTGAAAACTGTACACAAGTATTTCTTGTCAAATAGCAAATTCTAGGTAAGGTTACTAAGCACATAGGATCGTCCTTTATGAGCGTGCGAGAGCCCTCAAAGCGCTTCAGCCCCGTCTTCCGTCGGACACGAGCTGCAATGAATTTTTACCATCGCTTCACGTTATCTCGCTCTGTCTTACGCCATGTGCGCACGCGTAGGATGATGTAATAGGAATAGAGATCACGAGCGGTTTCGTAATTATTATTGGAAGCTTTTGATTTTCTGCAACGTTATGGTTACGGAGGTTTCCCCAACTGTTCGGTCCACTACAAATGCGGGGGTTGTGTTATGTCACGGTCCAACAATGAAAATACATTTTGAACCTTTTTTGGTCCGCAAATAAAGGAATTTTTTGAGTGGTTGAAAAGTATGTGATGATCACATCATATCTTTGAGTCATGATACATAGGAAAAATAATGACAAAGCATTCAATAGAATTTGTAGATGGCGAGTCCACAATTGTTAAATGGGGCTGTGCACATCGTTATAAATGCGCGTGCCTAGCAACTTTGTGGAATGTGCGGTATCTGCGCATAAATCACATCGCTCTATATTACATGTATGTTGGATAGGGCTATGAGTATAAGGTAAACACATCATCCTTTCTGTACATCGTAGCCTTTCTACTCATCCAAAACCCTAATTATTCAAAGCAAAATCCAAGGCAGCAGTGACCTCATCCAAACCCCAAAAGATGAAAATTAAGTTCTAGGTTCCCATAGGTTACAAAAAATAATAGGATATAGTCAGACTGCACGGATTACCTTACTACAGATGGTAATACAGCGTAGGAAGCTCGACCCGAGTGCTTTCCTTTATGTTTGTTCCACCAATTATTCTTATATTTCGTTTGTTTTCTTCTCATATTTCTGCAGTTTTTTATGGTTGTATCCACATCTTGTGTTTCACATGCGAGGCTTGACTTCCCCGTGAAGATTGTTGTTGGTCTGCTTCATCATATTTTATGTTTTTCAGTAAATGTATATGGTGCATTATTAATCAGGTAATGACAATGTTTCAAAGTAATGCGAGTTTCTTTCCACAAGTTTTGTGACTGTTTCACCAACTATATCTACCTAATCACTGATTTTGAACCGAAAAAGCAGACATTATCATCGACTATCTTTAAAGTGAATGGAAATGGCTCGAATAATTTATCATGGATAAAGATATAACAACTCTCTTAAATCTTTATAGAAAGATAAAACAAAGGAGTGCTACACTTTACCCATAAATCGAATCAGCTAAAGCATAACATTTGGTAAAAGTCAAATGTCTTTCTCTTTCTCCTTTTTTCCCTTTTCCCGAAGATGTCATATTCGAAGAGATTTTTACACTAATGTTTGTTTGCTGATTTGGAGGAAATAAATGAACTTTCATGAACAATGACAGAAACCTAGAGCTTGAATCTCAAAGTTCCGAAGCAAAATAATCAATCAAAGCAAAGAATTTGCTTAAATTATTATTCCGCCACTTTCTCTATATTCCTTCTGTTATGTCATGATTTGATTTAAATATCATCTGTGGTCATGACTTTCTTCCATTTCTTTCCTCGTTCAAATTTCCATGCACCTCCCTTTTTTCCTTTATTCAGAGGAGTGTAAAGCATGTGACAGTGGCTAGCAATGGACCTTTTGTTAATATAAGAATAAACGATGAAGAAACTATATGTTACCAAAGGTAATGATGCCCCAGTAAAGTTGCAAAAAAGGAACTGTTTCATTCTCTCTCTCACTTTCTCTGATTGAAAGAACAAACAACATCAATATCATCATGGATCATATTTACGTAGCCATTACAATATAGTTTATAATGTCGGATTTGGGTCTCTCTCAGAGGCAGCTTGATAAGGACGCTTTTTTCCCTCCTCCAACTCGTCTCTACTTTTGTTGCTTTCTGTCTTTCTTGTCTCCTTGTCTTTCTTTAGCTCTCTCCTTTCTTTTGGCCTTTTCTTTTACTTTTGTTTTTCTCTCACTTTCTCGCTCTGATTTCTCAGCGGAAGAACCTGATTCTTTTCATCAGCTGATTTCTAATAAGCTACAATTAATAGTCTCTCAAAATCAGTAGGAAAATTTGGAAAAGAAAAAAGATAAATAAAATAATTAATGCGGCCTTCCCAAAGTAAATTCCAGGTTTAGCTTCATGGGACTTGTGCCTGTGAGATTGACCGACAGCGAGCTTATTTCTGACGTCCTCTCGTAGCTTGAGATCTTTTGATCCATGTCCTTCAAGTGACAGCAAAAAGAGAAAGGCAATAAAATAAGAGATAGGCACTAGCTTTGACTAAGGAAAGACCTAGAAGCTGAAACATTGCAACTAGGTCAGCTTTTCTACCCCTAAATACAGTAATCCAATGGCGACACTTTAATTTCTTGACCATGGTGAAAGCTTTTGAAGTGGTTTACGGGGACATGATAAACTTTTCTTTAAAAGTGCTTTAGCTAATCAATGGATGGCATTAGTCCAGGAACTTAAACATTTTAATAACGTATATAGGATAGAGAATTTTCAGAGCAATAAACAAAAATTCGACATGTAGCACACTATAATTGGTTGTATTCAGCAATCTGTCTTATCATAGTATTCCAACTTCTAAAGTACATAATTTCGCTTGATCAAATCTGGGACGTAGACACCTATAGATGTTTGGCGAAGCTCCGATTATCATGGAAACTTCAAGAAAAAGAATGTGTCTAGGTCTTCCTTATAGATACCTCAACAGATGGAGTGCTCCCTCCAGAATCTGGCTTCCCATGCAACCAAGCTTCCCTGGAACAAACCAAAGGAAATGCGGTTTTAGAGAATATTTCCTAGTTGTCAGTGGAAGCCATGCAGGGGAGGGAAAACAAACGATGGGAAAAAGAAAGTTGTCTTTATTGTCTCTTCTTTACATAGTCCTTGCTTTACGAGCTCCATACGTTGTAATAAAGTCGAAAGTTGAGACCCTTACCACGTGATATCCCCTACCCGTGAAAAATACAGCAAGAAGTAAGTTAAAGAATATTAGCTTTAGCGAATAGCAGAAGAGTTTTCCTCGAGGGGGTCCATCATGGAGAATTATATATAACTTTGGTATTAAGTTTTCCAAACTTTTGGGTCCCACTTAAAGAAAGAAAGAAAGAAAGAAAGAGACTTTAGGAGAGCCCACGAAATCCAAAGATGAAGATATCTCTGATTTTTAGGTGGATTTTGTCAAGTGAGAATCCATGTCTTGGAAAGATAAGAATTTGTAATACGTGCGTTATTGTTAGCTTTTATGCTCGCTATCATTTTGGTTATGAGACCATCACCAGTTTCACTCTTTTGTCTCAGACGGGAGGAGAGAGAAAAGCAGGGGCCATTATTCTTTCCTCTTTTTGTTACCTCTGTAAAAAGCCACATGACTATGCACTTTACACATGCACTATTCAGATGCGTCCGTGTACATAGGTCATAGAAAAATCAAAGGCCCTTTATATACCAGCTAAGAACAAAGACAGAATATATGAAGTACTCACATCATGGCAATACATACCGAATGTAAGTATTAAAGTATCAATCAGGTTACATGTAGTCTCTATGGTCGTTTTGTGATGCATGGAACTTGCCAAAAAATTGCTGATCAAGTTTTCATAGGGGTATGCCTGCACCATCGTAATACAAGTTTACGGAGGGCCCAACCCTAATGGGATATTGAAAATGGTTAAGAACCAACAAGCGAGGAAGCATGGTCACAGGTTCGAGTTTTAAAGAAGACAACCTTGAGCTTCCTTTAGGGACCTCAGACGTTGCAACCAACTACTTGAACGTGATGACTAAGGATTTGTCGTTGACTCTGTGGGATGAATCGAGTGTTTTTTGAGGTCCGGACGCAGCCCCCATCATCAATGACAAAGAGACGGAGAAGTTGGTGCCTCACATTTTTTTCTCTCTAAGACATTCCTCTAAATTTTGCCACAAAATTCAGGAATTTCTTCGCTGAACATGTCTCATTTCTCTAAACTATAATGTCAGTCAGTGGTATGTGGTACATTCTTTGATATAGAGCGCAAGAGGAAGATGGTCGGGGTTTTATTCTTACGCACTAACCTAACTCTGTCAATGACTTAGTAAAAATACAAAATAAACTACCTTCTTTAGTGTAAGCTCACATTTCCTTCTCCTTAAATCAATATGGATGACCAATTTGGTATATGGTTGAAAGAAGTATACAATCAGACAAATTCTGTAAAAACTTTGTGGGGGAATAATTAAATATGGGGCAGAAAAGAAGTTGGACTACATGCTTTAAATGGGACCTAATTTTAGATTAATTTTTGCATAGAAGGATAAGACGGAACAATGACTTTATGGAGTTGCTTTGAATAGAATAATTTCTCAAATTATGAGAATATCTAGGATAATATATGTCAGCTTGAAAATGACAAGAATGAAGTATGGGCAAAAATGTTCTTCATGCATTTCTCAATTTCTTGACATGAATGAATATCGTAATGTTACGTGATGATGGGTGTTTCTGGAGCTTGTCACTTCATGAATGAACCGAGATCAAGCATATATAATTTCAGTTCGTTTATGGCATTAATATTTCAGAGAACACAAATGAAATGGGAAAAAGGGGTCACGTATAAAAGCTCACCTTGAGGAATTGCTCCAAAGACCGTGTTGACTCATCTTGATAATCATGCCTTCCAAGTTCAGGCCTTTTCGGGTTCGCAACTTCGATTACTAAATCATCAGAAGTTTCTCCTGACGATCCATTATCAAATACATCTGTTTGTCCTGTATAAAGGTCAAGATAGATGCATAAGAACCTCGTGCACGACGGTGCATGCCAAAAACATTCTATCGCACACATGGCTTATATCATTTTTTCACAAAAGGAAAACCGGTTAGTGCTTACCTGAAGAATTAGCTGCTGTTCTATCGGTAGTCTTCACGGTTCGATACATCTGCAAACCCCACGAGTAAACTTGTTTATGAGTTTTTTGGCAATCGGCCTAAAAAGAAAGTGTTTTATTTAGGTTTTATGTAATGCTTAAACCAGGGACTGATTAATCTCCGCGTGCATGATGCTTCAACTATATATATGCCTCCAAAATATGTGCACATACAAAAACATTACTGCCATATCCAAAAAATATGCAGAAATACAAATAAAAAACCGCATGAAGGTTGTGCAAGGGTGTCCACTTCAGAAGAAACCCCTGTCTGAAACCTACATCATTGAGAAATGATGATGTTCTGTACTTACTCCTTTTCCTTTCCCTATTTTTGCTTCCCAGAACTTTCTGAAGAGAAAAAAAAAGAAAAAGAAAAAGAAAAAACTCAGCATAATTGTGCTCTTCTCTCGGCTTGGCTGACTCCACTTTGAACTCCTCGTGTTTTGTCTTTACTTGTTTCTCTGAAATCGATAACAGCAACTCCTCCTCTCTTCTCTCTCCACCCCCAACCTATTAATTTATTTTTCTTTCTTTTTGACTTGGGTTATTGATTCTTGAGAGTAAAAGCTGTTCACGATTAGTTTCTTTGCAGGACCATCAGATCTAGTAGAGAAAAGAGTGTGCAAAGGGCTTAAGCTGTGAAAATCTTGGAATCTGAAACCAACGCACTAAACAGACCTCCAGTACAATGTCAGCTTTTGAATAATGCAAGTGGTGAGGCTTATAAACGCCATGGAGAAAAAAAAATGGATTACTGCTTAACGTCATGCAATTTCTCAGAGAGAAAGCACAAGATGCAAGAGACAGAATTTGTGGCTACATTTTCTTGCTTTTCGATTAATTAGAGAAAGAGAAATCTTGAAATAAAATAAAAATGAGGTGCTTTTATTACCTGTAAATGAGACTTAACATGTGCCAAGGTTAGATCTTTAACATCCATCAGCTCAAGGACTGACTTTGGTGTGGCTCCTGAAAAAACCCACGAGAAGAAAAGGAGAATAAGCAGAAAAAGTAAATATTCTCTTCTTATTTGGTTTCCTGTTTTCATAACTTCTAAAGAATGAAGCCCGATTTTGTTTTTTTTTTTTTTTTGCAGGAAGGAATAAAAATCTGTAGAAGAGGAAAGATGAGCCAAAAACGTCATAGAAAAGAGAGAAATCGCAAAGAATACAAAGATGAGAAGCATTACTCGTGGCCGCCGAGCAGCTCCACCGCATGGACGAACCGGGCGTGCAGCGTAGTCGTCCACCGCATTCGTGGCGCCCGCATGCTCCGCTTTGCCGGGAACCGCGACAAGAACCTCGATCTCACCAGCCCGTGTGAATGGCAAAGGTTCGAAGCGATGGAATTGGCACTATTTGTTAGGGAGTTACTACTATTCGGGTGATGAATTGGCGATGGGTCTAGATGTTGAAGTTGAGTGGCGAATGGGAAAGCACTAGAAGAGTTCTGGTGGTACACCGGGATGCCTCTAATCGGTCTCAAGCCGAGCTCTTGGCTCAGCCCTTGTGGCTGATGCTGCAACACCGAGTGATGATGCTGGTGCATATGCTGGTGGTGATTACTGTTGGAGTACTGGCTTTGGTTTTGGAAGGAGTGGATATGGTTGCCGCCTTGGTGGAGATGGTTGTAAGAGACGTTATTGTTGCCCTCCGGAATGGTGTTGCCGCCAACGGCGTTGTGGCCTGCCCTCGGATTCGACAGGGATAGATCGAAGCGGGCGTCGTTCTTGGCCGCCATTGAGGACGGCAAGGAGTGGTGGCTCGAGTCGAGGGCCTCTTCCAGAAGCCCAGGTTCACATCTTCCTCCGCCGTCCGCCGCCAGGACGCCGATTTGGCGTTAGGCGGGCTGATTTGCAGGGACAAATCTGGCTGAGCTGGGAAGAGCTCCATTTAGGACCACGAAAGAACAAACGGCACGTCGGTTTCGGATTCTCCCTCTGATAATATATCCTCCTTTCTTTGGCTCCCTGATACTGAGGTGTATCAAGAGGCTCTAGGTAAAAGTGTGTCCAGAAAACCCTTAAAGAAAACAGCGGAGGCTGAGAGTTTTTGGGGTGATCTGGTTATTGGGTGGAGGAATTTAAAGTTGGGAAGAGGGAGGAGAGGGTTGGATTCATAGATGGGGTTAGATCAATATGAGACTGAGGAAGGAGTAGTTGCAGAGAACTTTGAGATGGAGAAGAGAGAGAGAGGGAGAGAGAAGAGAGAGCGGAAAATGAAGACAGCGGCCTCGTTTTCCTTTTGTGTGAAGTATAAGTGAGAAAAATGACACTTGAGGAGCTAGAGAGAGAGAGAGAGAGAGAGAGAGAGAGAGGGAGAGAGGAGACAGAGGAGTTCCTTTTTCTTTTTTTTTCCTTGCCTTTTGTGTGACGTGGGCGTAGGGCAGTAAGGGGAAAAGGGAGGAAAAGATGAGGGGGAAAAAGTTATCAATATTTGGGACTTCAGTTATTCTTTTTTACTACTCTCCTTTTCCTTTTCATTTCTTGTGCTTTGGGAGAAAAGGATTGTGCTTTTTTTTTTTTTGGGGGTTAACCCGTGTGGAATAAATATCTCTTTTGGTAAGGTCAATCTTTGATTTTAAACCCATGTAAATATTGTCTACCGTCCTTTTAACAAGATAAGTCTACGTTATGTGCGAGTAAGATTTGTAGTGGGTTTCATGGGAATGAATTATATAACTAGTATTTTTGCCACACAGAATAAACATGCGGCCGTCTACATATAAGATCAATCTTATATGATAGTGTTGAGAAAACGATCAACGATGTTAGTTAAGATATACATTTGATATATATATAAATCGCTTTTTTTGGATGTGATATCACCAACTCGATATGATTTTCTTTTTATGAATATATGGTTATTATTATCTGTTACGTAATGATTAAAAAGCATATTCACATGGTATGCGCCATTCATGATATACTTTCTTCCTTGGGTGCATGAATCTCTTCAAATGGATATCAAACCCACAATGTAACTTGGACAATCATGAAATTTTCATCCATTGGCCAAACACCACCAAACTTATCAATGGGTGTTAGATGTTTTCATTTTACCTTTCATCGTACTTACAAAATGGTCAACAACTAAGTTAACAATGTTCGTTCACCGAGCCTAAGGTCGTGCTCGCAGTAAAATATGAAAACATTCTCTTGTAATCATTCCTCCTCACTTTAATATGACAAGGACAAACTATTGGATCAAAAAGCCGATAAAGAAGAATATCCCATCAAGGGAGGAAATGCGGAGTGACAAATCACATTGAAAATCTAGGGCTCTCTCGTATCATAAGAAAACAGTCTACTTGTTGACAGCAGGCCCAAAAATTTTGCTCCCAACGTGAAGAAGCTAAATGGCTCAAACCATGCCACGACCATAAACCATGCCACGACCATTGACATCATTTGTAAAACCGATTGATAGAATGCATGATAAGCTCACCGATCATGTTAGTTGTGATAATGCAATTGACTCACAAGGTCCATCAAAAAGATGCCTGATGAGCTCACTGATGACAAGTTTCCAATGGTTAGATTTTAGTGAAGCATATGCCATGTGGCGACGGTCAATTCGCTCCAAGTATACACAAAAATTAAAAGACCCAGTCAGGATTATCCATTATCCCAAGATAAGAAGTTGTAAAGAGTAGCATGCAAGTCAATACAATTAGAGATTCCTGCGGTGGAATATCCTAAGGCATAACACAATGGTCCATTTAAAAGGCATACAAAGAGTCGAGAAGTATATGAACGGACCAATTATGTATGAAAATGGAATGTTTTGACTCTAGAGATACGAAAATGAGAAGATTATTCATGGCAAATCGAATTAAATTAGATTTTGCCTAAGTTTGAGGTTGAGTTTGGAATTAGATTAAGTTTACTACGAATTCCACTCATCTCCGTTAGCCGTTCATGTTCAGTTTCAATCATCGAGCAAGTATGGCATCCAAGAATGCAAGCCATCTGTTCTGATTCAATAAAGATCTCATGCAATTTATTGTTATTTCCAATTCAATATCTCTGCATAACTAGTAATATAGGTTTTGCAAAGCCTTTGACGCTTCAAGGCATGCTACGATCCTCTTACTTTTTGATTCAAAGTCGAACTTAACAACTTAATTTGGCCATCTTTCACTCTCGATTGGATTATAAGCACTAATTGAAAACGTTTGAGTTTTCTACTAACCACAACCTTCCAAAAATTCACATAACACTACTTAAAAGCACATACTCATTACTCCTTAGAGAACAACATGATATATATTTTGTAATTTAATATTCCATTTAATTCAAACGATTAAAACTTTTCAATTTAATTTTTCTCTAACTTTCCATGCTCTCTCTCTCTCTCTCTCTCTCTCTCTCTCTCTCTCTCTCTCTCTCTCTCTCTGTATATATATATATATTTACTGAATTATCTAATTAAGTGGAAACTACATGAAAAATTTGCACACTGTTGTGTTGCAAATAGTAATTTTAATTTCGTCAGACAAAAGAAAATGAAACCTTCGGTATGAAGCATCTCTTCCATCAGTCGGGCATAAAGGCATGTCATATGTAGTTGGTTCACTGCTGCACTTACTGGCATCTGCTAAGCCAAGAACTGTGTACTACCCCATCACATGACCCACCAAAACAACTGGGATTCTGCTGATTTTTAAGCACATTCCTCCAATAATTTTTCCATCATGTCATGAATCTGATGTGTAAGTGCATTACATTAAATCCAAAAATAGCTCCACCTATCCTTTTTCGAGTTTGAAGACTTACGGAATTGTAGAACTTATATAAAATAAAAAATAAAAAAATCCAACAAATCCTTTGATCCTGACTTATAGTAGGGATAATCCTATAAAAAAAAATCCTCAATTTTAGATCCTAATTTTGTCCCGAACTATTTTATTCATTTAAAAAATTCACTAACTGTTAAAAAAATTTACTAACTGTCATTTTAGTTTAAAATCTACCTATACGTCCAAAAATCACTACCGATTTGTTCAAGATTATCAATATCAATAGACATTTGTTGTTCAATTTGAAGGTGATGGTATTGATAAAAATTTAGATTCTAATGTGAATTTTTAACTGGTCATGATATCGATAATTTAAAGAAACCAATGGCGATTAAAGTGAAAGTTGAAGCTTTTATTTAGATAAAAACAAAGTTTTGAGGTGGAGTTTGGATTTAACTTAAAAGTTGATTTTTTTTTTTTTTAATGGAAGTTGGCCACCATTATTTATTTGTTGGTCGGAAGGGAGTTAGGCCCATGTCCATTAGGTTGTTAGTTGAGGTCTTTTTTTTCCTTTTTTTTTTGCCCCTTTTTGACCGTCTGTTAATGAAAGGGCGTGGGGGACCTACCGACGTTCGTGACTCCAGAAATAGGAGAGCAAAAATCAAGGTAACGCTTACCAGGCTGTTAAAGGCATTAAAAAGCTTAGCATCATCTTTCTATATGCTCAAAGATTGTTGATTCTTCCTTTTCTCATGAAAGATAGAAATCCCCACCTTTGTTCCAATCCCTTTGTCTAATTAATTGCCTTTTGCTTCCTCAAACTGCATTTTTTTCTTTGGGAGGGAGTTTGCTTTTTCACTTTGCATTCCGTGTTCCAAATAGTGTATAGGCAGCTCGCACGATTTGACCTTTAATTAGCATGAACTAACGAAACATTCAAAATACACAAACAACGACACGTGCATCTATGTTTAATATGTTCATAACTTCTCAAAACCTTGACCTTTTTTTACTTTCGGAAAAAACGGATGGAAGCAAAGAATTTAGAAGCAAGAGACAGAACAAATCCACATCTCCTGCTCATGCTTCTTAATGTAATATCTAATTATAACCTGGGTTTGTATTTTGTTCACCTCATTGGCGCTGTAGAATTCTATTTACTGACTAATGAAGTTATAAGTATACATATATCAAGATATTTACGGGATAGTTCGAATTAGGGTTTTGCGGATAGTCATCCTAAATACCATTCTTGTAACTTATCCAAAAGATTAAGAATGTACCTCAATTTTCTTGCAGGTACCCTTAAGTTTATATCTTGGCAAGGCGAGGTGCATGAATTTGAGGAAGTGTCACATCAAAAGTTTCTTTTGTGGGTTATCTGTGCATCTTCTTTCAGCTGCAATCTTTTGTGTTCTTTTCATGGTAGCTTTTTGATTTTGCCCATTAAGTTGTCTCACCCTTTTGCTTTTCTTTTGAAGTTACGCCCATCGGGGAAAAACGTTATGACGTACGATGTATTTCTTCTGTTCTTTGTTTGAGCCTTTCAACATCTTTTCAGTGACGTCTTTCTATCTTGTTTGCTTGCCCTGTTGGTTAATTTGCAAGTTGCGAACTCGTGCCATGTAGTTTCGTATAGAAACGACCAATCAATATCATTACTATAAAAACATTTTTTACATTAGGCAATAGCATTATCATACGATGCACTTGCTCGAGCACAAGACTCATTTAAGAAAATGGCAGGGTTAATGTATGTCAAGTGTCTCTTAGATCCCTACTTTGGTCAGAATCGACCGTGATCAATAAGATTACACGTTGTCTTTGGGAAGAACATGTACATTCCATATTTCCAACGTTGAATTGGCTCAACCGAAGAAGGAATCAATGATTTTGGTTATATAGAACCATAGAATCGGTGGTTCTAGATACAATAGAACAAGCTCTGGGTCTTTTCTTTCAAAGATTAAATTATTTTTCATTTTGACAGATCGTTGATTTTGTAATGAAAATTTCTTAACTTTATTATGTCAAGCTCTAGGTTTTTAGTTCTAGGTCATAGATAGTTTATCAAAATTTAAAATAAGAAATGTCAAAAGAAAGATGGCAATTCTTATTAGAACTAGGACTTGGTGGAACCGATAGATTCAATGTATGATCCCACATTTTGGGAATTGACTTTGACCGACTTGGTTCTCAATTCCATCGTTACCCAACTCCCTAAACTTTATGTGCAAATTGTTGATATAGATCAATATGTTTTCTCCATATTATAAGTTGTTCAATAACGCTTCATGACTATTTCCCCAAGTAATTGTCTGAATTTTTTTCCTTTTATATTTGACCCATTTGTTCTGCAGATATAAAAATCTCAATATACAGAAAATTAGAGACGTCATCACCATGGTTTCTAGGTCGTTTCTTTAGACGGCTAGACAGCTAAGCCGAACTTAAGATCACAAGGTAAAGCCGTGGGGTTCTCCCCGAGAACCGACAATTTCTTTTCTTTTCTTGGTAAGAGGAAACTTCTTAATCGAAATGTTAATTAAATAAAACTCCTTTTTAATCAATTGGAGCGGCTTAGACTAACATTGCTTTGTAATTCGCCATATTGAATGCTTGAGAAAACTATCATTTTATCTCTCTGTGTTCTTCTCTAGGGTTCCGGTCTTCCTGACAGCATTAGAATCTATGTGAATAAACATATATTATTCCTCGTCAAGGGGTCTGAATAGTATAATTCGTGTCCATGCTTGTAATGCTCAAACCACATTAATTTTTCGCAGAGGCCGACGTAGAACAGAAGCATAGAGACTGACACTTGTGTTCTCCGGAACCAGTGGTGGAGACTTCACCTAATCATCAAGGCATGTAGCGATTATTATAATTAACGATCCGATCAACGTCAAACCTCGCGATCGCATGCCTTGTCCCGAGCGAGATTATTTTAGGGTTTTACATGTTTTGGAGGGATTCCCGTGTAGGATGCCGCATAAAGATATTGGTGCGGAAGCATCTAAATCTGTCTGTTAGTTCGAAATTCCATGACCATCTTGGAAGTCTTGATCTTAGTTTTCTCGAGTAAAGGAATCTTGCATTAATACCTCGTTATAAGTAGAAAATTTATTTTCTATATGTATATTATATGAATATAAATATGTATGTAGAGTGTCTTCTATTCGGGGTGGTGATTTTGTACTGTGGCTCTTCCTTACGACTTGCAAATTATTCTTTAATGTTCCCCTCAGCTATCCCCAAGGACAGACGTTGCATGTTAAAGTAATTAAATCCGAAACTGTGGAAACATGGGGAAAAAAAGTCCATAATTTACACGCTGCACAAGAAAATGAAGTACATTAAACTCATCTATCTGTCATCTTCCGAGGTGATAAGAAACGAGAGCCCGATGCACACCAAGCACATTCGAACCTGCTTGGTTTCAAACCTCACGCCTGCTTCTTTCTTATTTGAATAAATCGGTACAAATATGACTAAATAGAATGATTAACGATTAAAAAAAAAACGATTACTATAGCACTTGCGTCCGTTTGAAAGTTAGACGATGTGAAACTACTAAAAGGGCATTTTTAATTAGAGGGGTCATATTTCAATTCACTATTAAGTGCATGTGTAAAAAGTATTTATGAAGGTTGAATTATAATGTTGCCCCTGACAGCGAAACGACTCCCTAACAAAAGTTTGCTGTCTTCTCTCTTGAAAGACATCCATGGCAAACCACTCGACATGGACAAGGATACATGTTCGCCATACAGTAGTTGGCCCATGACAATCTATAGACACACATTTATATACTAATAATTTATTTTTACTATTAGAAAATATTTTTATTTTTTATTTTCTAATAATGAGAGGGACAGAGAGGGTAATTGACCTCCACAAGTCCACACCGACACTAATTAACATAAATTATTATTATTTTCGTTGGACATTAATTACCATTCATTAATGCATATGGTCCGGGGGTTTTCCCAACATCTCTTGGTCTTATTGGAATCGCACTAACCAAAGCTAAGAATCAAGTAAAGTTCAAGCAAACAATAATTCCGGCACAAAAGGACAACTTCTCTTTCTTTCTTTATTTTTCTTTTCGGTTCTTGGAAAAATTTATTTCAATTTTTATATAAATACCGCCAATGACGTACCGTACATATTGATTCCTTTTAAATCATACTTAGATAAAATGTTTTGGCCTGACAATCACCCCATACACCCGAGACAAGGAAAGTGCACATGCCCATATGTTAATTGGCAAATCAACTTAGTCAACGAGATTATATTCAGATTAGACCTCCCAAAAGGATGCGATGTTTTCCATATAATTCATTTCACGCACTCACCAAGAAGAAAAGGTCATATTGTTCTGACACCGGCTTTTGTGCTGATTAATTATGGTTACTGTCAACCAGGTCTACGTGTGTTTATAGGTATGTCAGGATGTGTATGAAGGTAAAGTTTCGGCAAAGGGTATGTCACGAGTCGAGCATATTTCTTGAGCAATCTTTTTGACGACTCGACGTAACTTTCGGGGAGGAATTTTTGGCTAAAAGATATTACTAGAAAGTAGGACAAGTCGAGGTATTAGAACGCGTCCGTCCTGTTGCAAGGAGTTTGATGGGGGTTGGGGGAGTGGGGGAGTTTGCGAAGTGTGATTGACTGATATTAAAGTGTTACGATTCTCTTCAAACGATACAATATTTTCGTGCAAACGCATTTTCAATAATTGTGGCGATGGGGATGTCCTGAGTGGGGAGCTATCAACTTTTTGAAAAACTGGCTTCAGGAGGAAACTCTCCCAAAAGACGAGATTGAGTGGAAGACTTGCATAATATTCCCCAAAAATCACACGACTTTGAATACCTTAAAGAAGAAAGAAGATGGGGGACACTCTTTCCTCAATTCGAAACAAAAATATGCTCGGCGACCCTTTATCGCATTATAAAAACTAAGGGATTTGATTAGCGAGACTTAAAGTAGCAAGTAACTCAGGTTTTCTTATATGGAGTTCTCACCCTCCCCAAAAAGAGAGAGAGAGAAGAGAGATTAGCTCCATAGGTATAGGATCCTGTTCTTGGATCGATACGCGAAAATCAAAAGATGAAACATATTGAATCTTTTCTCGAGGGCTAATCAGCAGGGAGATCGTGTTCCAGTCACCCCACAAATCTAGACCGACTGGTGGCTGATACAAATGTGCGGATTATGACAAGAACCCATTAACCCAATTCTTGGTTTTATGATTATTTCCTCTTTGTTTTCTCGCGTTTTCTTTCGCTTTTTCTCCTTTCCATTTTCCAAAGTAGCTCCCTCTCTCTCTCTCTCTCTCTCTCTGTGGGAGTACAAATAATGATGATCTCTCCCTTCTTTGGGGAATCGTAGCATGGCACAATTCAAAAGAGAGAAGCCATAAACCGTCTCTTCCTATCATTTTGCGGGGAAAACGGCACGATTCGAAAGGAGAATAGCATCGCTTTCCCAACTTACGAATTGCTTATGAGCCTTTCTTTTTGCTTAATCGAGTTGGGTCGTTTGCTTTTATGCGCTAAAGTCTGATTGATTCAATTCGCTTTAAAGTCAAATGATTTATGGAAATAACCCACGTATCGTCGGTCGTTTTCGAAGAGGAGAGGAAAATAGAATATAGAGAGACCTAGCCGAAGAACAAGGTAAAATTGTGAGAGATAAAGTGCTACCATCCTCAAGAAAATGAAGTTTATACATGCTCTAAAGTTTCTATACGATATATTAGGTGTAGGGTTCTTTCGGCATGGGGCCTATTTGAGAAGAATCTTGGCCCTTTGGGCTTTACTTTCGACTTCAGCCTTTGCCGAGCCTAAGTTTGGCAATTCCGAATTGAACAATGATCTCGTACGTTATTTTGCCAGTAGAAACGATCAGAGGACCCTTTTTATTTCAGATATTAAAGACTTCCAAAGAAAAAGGGAGGGTCATAAGAATTTACACGAAAGAAAATCAAGACCCTAATGAACCGCCATTACAACAAAGGCAAGAAAAATTGAAAATGAAGGAACAGGATATAAGCTTGCCGTGTCTGGGATACAAGGGAAATTCCATGAGTTCATCTATGCAGCATCCACTGCAGTATGTCCTCTCGGAAAACTCCACCAAATTGACCACGAGCAAAATGCGACCTCGGCACTTCGGGCCCATAGCTGACATGCCTGTACTGCGTGATTCGGCTGGTGGGTTTTGCCGACTGGATTATCATTGTGATGGTAGGAAAGGCCTGGGCCATGTGTTCTTTAACGAGGAAAACATGCGCCGATCAGATTCTTGATTTTTGGATGAGCTGAAAGTCCCAGGGTTTTTCCACTGTGAAGTGCCTTTGATCTGCTTTGTCATATTCATGCCAGTGCTTGAATTGCTAGGGCTTCCCCTGAGGAAGAACAGCGAATTTGGGCTGACGGTTTGATCCGGTCCAGCGAACGTAGAATCCAGTTGCCAAGATTCCGACCGACTTCAATGTCTCTCTCTTGTATGTTCCTGTGAACCTTCAGCGCCACATCAAACACAACACGAGTTCGTCTGTTGAAGTGAAAGATGGAGAACAATCAGAATGGATGAAAGATTTTATCAGAAAACTTCAACCAACAAGTAATAAAAAAAATTTCATCGACTGCATAAGTTGGAGTTTATTGTCTCATAGCAGTTGCTCTTATGAGGTTTACAACTAGGTTATTACCAAAAGACTACCGATAGCAATGCACTTCATAACACCAAACAATGCAGCTAAGAACCTTCTTGAGATTTCCAGCTCCATAAACAACATCTAAGGTTTTAACTAACCGCACAACTTATTTATGAAGTTTATAGACATGCGGAATTAAATATGACAATTTAGAGGCTCATAATATGCCAAAGACCAACAAATCTAAGAAGTTCCAACAAAAGCATAAGGAGAAGCTATGACTCCATGAACTGGTAAATTGCTAGAGAACTGAACTGATATTTCTACAGAAAAAGCAGTAGATATGAACCTCATTTGCCAGGGCCCTATTATGCTTTCACCCTGAATTCTATATCCCGAATGTTTTCCTCTCTATATGTTCTCCCTCAAAATAAAAGCAAAAGGAAAAAGAAAAGTAAAAATGTACAGTGAAAAACAACGGATTACCCAACAAAGTCTCGGTCAAATTTGAGGAAAATATTCATCAGATGGATTCATGTGGCCCAGCGAAGTAAACTTGTTTTTATGTAACCAAGGAAAAAGCACTTCCTTGCAATCATATTGTATCATAAACTATGTGATCACCTAAGTCCCATCTTGCACATTGAGTAAAGAGACTATCATATTTCAAGAGTGCATTGTGATGTGATCTATGATAGATATAATATAGCATGATTCTATCTTCCACATTGTAAGGTGCTATAACTCCCAACAAAAATCGACCATCAGCCCTAGCAACAGAGTTGATCTCTCTATTAGGGGTGTAATCAAGCCGAGTTGAGCCTACGACATTCTTGTTTCGTGCATGACTCAGAACTAAGGCCAAATACTTGACTACAAAAGCATTAGGCTCGAGATCGAGTGAGGATCAATGGAGTACTTGGCATGCTTGAACCCGACTCGCTTACCAGAAAAATAGAATCTTTTCTGAGCTTGAGCAAATTTCAAAAGTCTGGTCACAATCAAACACGATCAATGTCAACTGAAATCGATAGTAAATTGCTCAACATTGAAAAAGATCAAGTTAACACTCAAGTAGACAGCATAGCGTGTTCAAGTGCATCGAGTAGCTCGACTAATCTGCCCCACTCTCTATGGACTCCTGTAGTACAAACTTCCTGAATAAACCACATCGTAAATGGAAACCCATCCTCATCTTGTTAGCAAAGAGTTCGAACATACGCCACATTGGCAGCTTGCAACCATGGGCCCATGCAGAGTCATGAAAGAACCTCACTCACCCCATAACCTGGCCTCCCCAACGGGCATAAGAAACTCAAGTCGGGGTACAAGCTCACACAGACCAAGAGCACACTCAACAGGAACTCAAACCAATATATACGAGAGCGACAAAACATCCCTCCAGACATTTGCACATTATCATCCTCATCATCATAATATTAGTCCTGACGTTCAATACAGCCTACTAATAACCGAAGCCAAATGACCCAAAAAAAAAAAAAAAAGGCTATTGCATAGGACAACCATCGGCGCCCAGAAATCTCTGCGTGCTCTCTTCGAACAGTCATCATTAACAATCTCTACTTCCAGCTAAACGACTCCACTTGACACATTCCAATCGAAGCAAGACGACAGCAATGGATCCCAGCAAACCGCTCGAAAAAATCAGCTCCCGATGAAGAAAAGAAAAAAAAAAGCCATCCATTGGAGAGCTCCCGATCATTTCCCGCGGCAATAGTTCGATTGAACAACTCCGGCTCGCTCGCGACGTCAAGACACCGAATCCCCGACCCGACACACGCATAATAGAGGAAGCTGATCAACGATTCGAGAGAGAGAGAGAGAGAGAGAGGGAGAGGAAGGAAGTTACCGGTGGAGGAACTGACGGATCTTGGGGTGCTTGGGGCCGATCAAGCGGCGCTGGATCCGCAGCGCGAGCTTGTAGGTCCGCTTCAGCCCCAGGACGTAGGCCGTCGCCAGCGTGATCTCCCACAGCACCATCGCCTCCTCCTCCTCCTCGTTCTCCGCGCCCTCCGTCTCGACCTCCGATTTCCTCCGGCTTTTCCCGAGCGACTCGGTCAGTGGTGGAAGAAGAAGAAGAAGGAGGAGGAGGAGGAGGATGGAGAGAATATTCGAGACATTTCTTTTCGAGCAAGCAACTGCGGAAAAGTGGATATCCGATTTTTCCAGAGCCGCCAGGGAGGCTTTCGATTGCAGTGACGCTTTCGCGTCGCTCTTATGTCGCCCCGCCGCCCCACCGATTCGTCTGGAACGAGATCTGCGCCGTTGCTTCCCCCACCGCGCGACCGATTTGGGCCTATTGGGCCTATTGGGCCTGCGCCTCCAAGCCCATTCTCCCTCGGGCGTCTGGGGATGTGATTATGACTCGGCGACCGAGGCTCGAGGGTATATGTCAAATGTAATTGGGCCGTTGCTTTTGCTCCCGTGGCGGAGTTGGGCTATTGGGCCCCCACCTCCATTCGCCCCAGGGTACGTCTGAAATGCGATTTCACCGCGTCGCGATTTCGACAAAGCCCAAAAGCCCAAACTGGCACGTCAGGAGCGCGGGGGCCTTCCTAGGAATTCGCGAGGATGTGTCCGTTGGAACTCATGCAAGTCAGGGCGGCGCGGATTTTTCTCAACGGTTATAAATGGACTGACCAAAAAAAAAAAAAAATCCTAAATTACGTCACATAACCCTTAAAATTTTGGTGACACTAAAATATTGTAGACTGTGCACACTATGACGCATCTAACATAATGTTTTTGCTCACGGCATCAAAAATTTATATTTATAAGCGATGTTGTGTTGGACTGTGTCACGAAAAGAGATTGGATCAAACGTATGCTATTTAATCGAAACTTAAAATTTAGAGAATACTTTCTGAAAAATAATTGGTTATGTTATTTTGAAAAATTAGTCAATATAAAATTTTAATTATCGATTACAATTTATGTTTAACTCTTTTCATAAGTGATGAAAATATTCATCATTCATTTATTTTTAGAAATGATACATATGATCATTTTTGGAAAATATTTTTAAAATTTTGAGTTTTTGTGAAATAAACATACTGTAAAAAGTTTGAGGTTTTTGGTAGGTTTTCTCGGATGAGAAAAATAGGGACCAATTAAAATAATTTATACGAAAAGGAACTCACGAGGGAATATAAGGTTTATTTTAATAGTGTTGAAGAAGATAAGTCAAAAGCAATAAAAATTAAAGTAAATATACAGACGCAAGCCCGAAAGACAAGCTACATCGCTCTCCGTCTCTCTCTCTCTCTCTCTCGCCGTCTCTAGCTCTCACGCTCACTGGCAAACATGCAGAGACAGTCCCTGGGGTCCCCAGCCTCCAAGCTCCACGGCCATGGCGCCCCTCCGCCGCACTCTCTTCCGCCGCCAAGGACGGCGCCCTCGTCGTCGTAGACGCTCCTCCTCCTCCGCCACCAAGCGCCGAGACTCCTTCCTCTCGTCCTCCTCCCTCCTCCTCCTCGCTACGACGGCGACGACGACAAGTCCTCCAGGCCTCACCGGTTGTCGCTCGCGGCGGTGGCGGCGGCGGCGCCGTCGTCGTCGTCTTCAATTTCTTCTTCTCCTGCTCTGTCGCCCCGTAAGACGGGAAGCTCATCCACCTCATCCCTCTCCTCACCCTCTTCTGCTTCCTCGTCCTCTACCTCTGCTCTCACAGCCCCTCTCAGACCGGTAATCCGTCGCGGCCTCTGGTGTTTCCGGTTTCTCCTCAATGGAATCGGCGATTTTGCTGAAGTGATTTTGCTGTTGCTTTCTCGTTGCAGATCTGGCTCAGTTCGGCGGGTTCAAGCATCCGGCGGAGCAAATAGGTACGGTACGGAGGCGTCCGGAGCCGGCCGATTGAGCGCCATTGCTGATTTTCCTTCTTCCACTTATTGTTTTTTCCTCCTTCCTGCTCCAATTTGATGTGGTTTTTTGTTATTTCGATCTGCGATGATTCCAGTTACGACCGACATTGACGAGATCGGCCGGTTCAGCGAGGTCCGCAGGGGCGACGAGCTGGCGTTCCGGAGCCAGAGGAGCTTGCGAGAGGTCGCGAGGCGATCGCAGCAGCAGCCGCGGACATCTCGCGCCGTTCACCGGAAATTCGCCGATTTCTAGGGACCTCCGGTGCCCCCTCCTCCCCAGCATCGCCGTCCTCCTCCGGTTCCGTTCTCGGTCTCATCGTCATCATCAATCATCATTATCTATATTTTTCCATGTTTATACGACAAATCTCGCCGTGATTCTATATGCTTTGTTCGCACGCCAAGGATATATTGCCCTTCCATTTTTGTACATTCAATTTTCCATTTCGATGCTTGATCATCCACTGCTCCTCCTCCTCATTGAATTGTTGTTCTCCGAACCGAATCCGTCATAGTAATTATCGCGATTCTACGCGATTATTCGGTGGGAGATTTTAGCGTAATTGCGCGGTGGCACAACGAAGAAGCGAGGGAGGGGGTTGGGCTAGATTACGCCTGGAGCGGGAGGCGCAGGTTAGAGCGCGACGATGAGCACGAGAGAGAGAGAGAGAGTGATCGGTTTTGTTGATTGGAGTCCAGCTGGATTGTCCTGACCGTTACTTGATTCTTTTTGCTATTTAAAAATCGCCAGCTGGAAAAGGTTCTGCTTCTTCACTCTTTCCCAAGCACCACCGCAACCGTTCACTGTTCCATCAATTTTGGTCCCTTTTTTTTTTTTCGGTCCTCCTATTTTCTATGGTCAACTAGCAATACATTATCATTTTCTTTTTATTTTTCTAATTTTCTTTATTAATTCTATTTATCTAGTGAGTAAGCAAAAGTGCAGTTCGACCCAAAAAAACAAAAAAGACAGAGCAGCGCGACTCCATTGTATTTGTCTGATTTATTTCACATGGGCACTTTCCTTTTGACCATAATCTGAAATTTACATTAAACAATGAATATTTTTATCCGATTTGGGAACCCGGATTTCGGTTCCTGGACCTTGTGAAAAAGAAAGGTAGGTGATCTCGCATCGGTCGATCCCAGATTTGCGGATGCTGAGGGAGTTCCCATGTGGATCTCCGCAAGCATATGGTATAATTTTTGGAAAGTAAATCGCCGCATCTTTAGGCACTACTCGCGAGCAAATTCGGTGCGGAGATTTACATGTTCACTGCATCTTAGAAAGTCATGAATGTTTTTATTTAAAAAGAAAGAGACGAAGGACATAGAAATGCCTGGCTTGCACTAGGTAAGCAACAGTGAAAGCAGGCAAAGGTAGTTGCACCGTTGGCAAGATTGAAAATTGATTTGGTCTGTGCATGAATTTTGGACTATTATTGTTGCCTTTTTGTTCTGCTTTGTTTTGTATGTTCGTCTCTGAAATTTTATGCAAATGGAGTTAGTGAAGGACTCACTTGCTAAGTGAGTTGACTTAATAAAAAGAAGATGACGTGGTCGCGCATCAATGGATGGATGATTTGGGGGTGTCACGGGGAAACTATGCACCAAAAACTGTCGGTGGGTCACGGAAGCGTCTCCCGAATTTACGCTCTCTGTCGTGTCTTTCGCTTTGTTCTATTTGATATTTTGTGCAGATGGGGAGAGCGATGGGACGCGTACGAAGGAATCGTTCTTTCCTCATGTTACCCCGATGTCTCCTGTCGTCTGCGGGAATTGAAATTTTGATAGATTATCTCAACTAAGGCGCGCTAAATTAATCCCCAAGTATCTTCTTTCTTTAGTAATTAACATTGTCCAATTGTCTGATTAAGGAAAAACTATTTGCGATAAATTATTTTTAAACTTTTCGATATTTCAATGATAGAAAACTAATTAATTTATGAAATATTTTCCATATATTGAAATCAGCATGCTTAGATTGGGAGGAAACAATTTAATCCTTTATGAAGGAAATTATTATCTCTAAACAACAAAATAAATTAACATAATTTCATTAAAAATGTTTTCCTTTATCATTTTCATCGAAAATTTCATGATAAAGGAAATTATTTTCTATGTCAATTATTTTCAGTTTTCATTTGTTTACTAATTTAGGAAAATTATTCCTTTTTTTATTAGAAGGGAATTATTTTCTCCCAACATAAGTTTTTTGTTTCTAATCCATAGGAAACGTTTCTCTAGATCAATAAGTTTTCAATTATCTAAATATCCAAAAATTAGAAAATAATTTCCCAAAAGCAGTTTTTTTTTTAATAGATAGACCCTTGCGTGAAATCAAAGATATCAGTAACAAAAAGCTTCAGATTTGTAGGACCGGGGTGAAGCTTGTGAAACAGGATTCGGATGCTATCAATTTGCGTGGGCACGTGGATGGGCCCAAAACCTGTTCCACGCAACGATGATGCTCCAGGAGACAATGGCGTAAAGTCCGTAGTTTATATTTTTCACGTAGAGAAGTGTGAAAACTTTTGACTAAAAGAAAATACGTCGAGTCCCATGCACGTTAGGAACCCTACCCGGTCCCTTCAAGAATCGTACCTCCAAAGGCCGACAGGCTTTGAATAACTTATATATATATATATATATATCTGAACTGTGAAATTGTCAGAACGGACCTCAGCATATACATATACTTAGAAAAAGAGGAATTGAAAACAGGTGATGTGCTTCTGATGCAAGGGGGAATCGAATCAGTTTTGATCATCGGACATGGTGTTAGCTCGGGCAACGTAAGGGAGAGTTGGCGTAGAGACGCAGGATGGTGTCGGGATTTGATTTCGTTCCGTCTTCGTAGGACCACCACCACCACCAGCACCACGTGTGTGGGAGACTTGATTCCATTCTTGCCCATTTCCACTGCCCTTTTTTCTTTTCTTTTCTGCTACTTTTAATTAAATATTAATCTGTTCATCGATGTTATAAGTGCGATTTTTCTCTTCGGCCCCGAACCTCTCTGCCCATTTTATTTTGTGCAGCGGATAAAGAAGAGGGAAATTATTTAATTAATCTTAAACCTATTTATCGATACTAATTCAGTTATAAATTTTTAATTTAGTCAATCTAATTCTAAACCTTTGTGCATAATTTCTCATATGGTTGTTTTGATTAATTTTCGTAGAAAACCCACGTGACAATCCAATCAAAATCAATCGTCTACGTGATACTGTTGATCAAAAAGACTACTAAACTTTGCACAAATATTTTAACTAAATTGACAAAAAAAAAAAAAATAGAACCGAGTCTATATTCGTTTAATAAATTTAAAGCTGGGTGGACTTCCTCACATATATAAACATCAGAAGAGTAGCCTTTTTGCGGGCCGTAGAATACTATGCTTGTAACTACTCAAAATTTTCATTATTTAATTTAAAGCTCTAATGATTGAAGTCCACCGTCATCATCATCGATTATTGTTCTTGTCATCATCAACCCAGCCGACACGCTATCTTCTTTCTTTCCCTTTCTTTTTCACCATGAATTCTGCATACTCAAGTTCTCCATCGTACTCAGGTTCGGATTGGGTCTCTTTTCTTTCTATTTCTTTCCTTGGATTGAGTGGAGACTTCTTAATCCTTTTCAGCATTTAATTTATGCGGTTTGATTGTCAAATTCTTTAATTTGTTCAATCATATTTGTAATGTCCTCTCACAATTAATTCTCTAACTTTCTTGATTCGTACAATCAAATAATTTACTCAATCATTCTATCTAATTTGTTAATTGATTAATGCGCAGAAAATGGAAAAACAAGAAATTATCAATTACAGTGAGTAAGACATTTGATAAAATAAATAAGAAAATTAGAGGATTTAATTGCATACAACAAAACTTATTCAATAAATTAAAGGACTCGATTGTGGAAAATAAATTTAGAAAATTTCAGATCGCACAAATTTTGAAACTCAGATAACATAGCCAATATTGTACCTTTTTTTTTCACCTTTTGAGTCACGAGGATTATCTCGTGAAGCTTTTAGAATCATTGGTACTGGGTAGGGTTATAATCCGCCCTACCCAAATCTACTAATATCGAAATAAAAAAACCCATATTCAAAAGACTGGCCCGGCCCTGAAAAATAAAAATTTTCCAGTAGGGTTGAGTCAGGCCGGGCTTTTTGACACCTAGTTGGCACTAACACAAAATGTCATGCATTGCATTCGTATTTTTAGGGCTTATCAGTATTGTGGATCTTAACTACTCCCTGAATCCTGATTATCACAGCGCCTTCTCCAACTCCTCGCCAAGGTTTTAGCAACAAGTAATTTTGAGCTCATGCTTGTTTAGCTCTTGTGCGAGTCCCTCTCATTGACGGAGGGGTAATCAACCCATCCTAATGCGTTCGCCTCATGGGTATGCCCAATACAAGTCCTAGCCATCGTTGGAATTGAGAGGTGGTTCATGATTTCCATGATCAAATCGTTCAACATAGTGCAATTGATGTCATAGGAGATGGGGCTGCCATGAGTACGAAGCACAGCCTGATGGATTGGGTGAGCACGATTTGTTTGAGGTTCTGTACTTCGATAATGATGCCCTTCATGAAGCTTCGATTGAGCAACTGAGACCTTTGTCATGAAGGAAGGCTTGGGACAAACAACATGGCTGATTAGAGCATTCTCTGAGTTAAGAATCATAATATGCTGAAGAGAGAAGATGTGATTCGACTCAGGAAGCCACTTGCATTGAACCTGAACCGTGTTGGTTGGTTTGGATTTTCGATATGTTCATTTCTTTTTATCCATAAGGTAGTAAATATTGGTTCAAAACAACTTTCCTCCTTCTCCAATTTGATAATCTTACCTTCAATCACCAATTTTCTGAACTCGAAAGAGCAACATTCATGCCTCACAATTCCCCTTTGATTTTGAATTTGTTATATTCAAATGCTCCAAAATACCCGAATTTTCGATTCAAGAAAGTGAGAAGCTCTAAAAAAATGTTATGTTGCTTAAATGCTTGAATGATTTAAATGTGAAGAGGGTACCCCTATTTATACATAATTTCCTCTTTTAGGAGCGTTGATTTCTTTTTGATTAAACGGTTAGCTCAAGTAATGTGGGGTAAGATGTAAAAGAAGACACGTGGTGATATATGTTGAAATTAATCCAAAAGAATATACACTGTTTGTTATAATCAGAACATCAATGTAAAGAAGACGATAACAACTATATAATATTCTTCTTTTATGTAAACTTACAACTCTTGGATAAGAAGAAAATAAAGATATAACAAAAATTGGAAGTGAGGTACGGATATTCGAATCTCCTTGGGCGATTAATTCTACCAAAGGTGCTCTGTGATTCACGAACTATGCCTCCAACGTCTACGCACCCGGAACTGTTTGGTTAGCCTATGCAAATAGAGCTTACAGTCGAGCTTAGTTGATTGAGCCACACTAAGAGAAATCGGAGGAGTAGAAAGTATATCAAAGTCTTTTAGAGTGGAGTCAGAAAAACCAAAACCGAAAGACCGCTATGCTCCCATCTATTTATAGAGATTTTTAGTTCATGTATAAATTATACATGAGATCAAATGAACGCATGTATCCACGAAATTCATGAATCAAGAGATACGTAAATTCAGAATTAATGAATCGGATACATGATTGAGATTCGTGAATTTTATAAATACATGAACTAAAAGATACATGAATCTAAAATTCATGAATTCAATAGATACGTGAACATAAAACTATAAGAAATTCATAAAATCCAAAAGAGATACGTGAACAGAAAAACGTATCTTAATTTATTGGCTTTAAGTGACATTAACCATAATTACAACAATATAAAAGAGTGAGTTTTTTCTCTTCTGCTGATGATGCGTGCAGGAAGATTTGATACCATCTTTACCTTTTCCATTACGTTCTTTGGTCTTCTTTACAATATTTATTCAATATCAATTTGTTCATATCATTATGATTATATTATATGATGATGATGATGATGATGATGATGATATGCAGGAGGGGTAGTTACGTATACATACATGTAATATCAATATAGCCAGAAGAGTAGCCTTTTTTGCTATGGAATCTTATCAGAATACTTTGTTCGTAAGAATTCAGAATTTTCATTATTCAATTTAAAGCTCTTAATGATTGAATGCCTTCTCCACCACCATCATCGGCAATTGTTCATGTCATCATCAGCCCCAACCAACACTAATATCTTCTTTCCCTTTCTTTGTATCAACGATGATTCCCGTACTCAAGTTCTGTATCCCTATTCAGCCTCCGACTGGTCAGTATGGGTTGTTGAATCTCGTCAGAACGTGTTAATATTAACACACTCACTGGATGTAGTGAATGGGTTATGGCCCAGCTTTGCGTTGTGATCTGCAGAGACGCAGCCTCGAGGCGAGGAGAGACTTTGAGCCAGAGTTCCATTGCACCCCGATGGTGCGTTGAGGCTGAAGACGCGTGCGGAGCCTCCGTAAATCGTACCTCGAAAGGCCGACAGGCATTGAATCACTTATAAATGTAATCTGAACTGTGAAATTGTCAGAATGGACCTTGAAAAGAGGAATCATAAAATAGGTGACTTGCTTCTGATGCAAGGGGGAATCGAATCGGTTTTTCATCATCGGACATGGTGCTAGGCTCAGGTAACGTCGGGGAGAGATGGCGTAGAGACGCAGGATGGTGTCGGGTTTTGATTTCTTTCCGTCTTCTTGGGACCGCCACCGCCACCGCCGCCGCCTGTGGGGGAAATTGACTATGCTTGCCCAACATCCATTACATTCTTCTTCGTCTTTTTGCTATTTTTAATTGAATGTTAATCAGTTGTTCATCGATGTTCTAATTGCGATTCTCCTCGTTCGGCCCCGGACCTCTCTACTCATTTATTTTGTGCAGTGGATAAAGAAGAGGAAATTCTTTAATTAATCTTAAATCTATTGTTCGGATATTAATTCCATTCCAAAATTTCAATTTGGCTCGTCAATTCTAAATCTTTTCACGCAAACTTCTCTCTGTGTGGACAGATGCGCATTTGGTTTCTTTATTCCTTTTCTTGAGATGTGGCTTGTTGCATTAGAGGACTGCTGGTCACACTTATTTTTCTTTTCCGCTTTATAAGTCCTCATAAATTAAGACAAGCAGCTGGCTATAAGTTATTACAAGCGTAGGAGATAAGCTGCGACATCAGAAATGATCTCATCATATTTGAGGGAGGGTAAAAACCAATCCCCTTGGGAAAAAGAAACACTGGAAATGTTAGCTTCAATGAGAAGAGACGGAAATCAATACCTTCTGGTTGTGCTTGTTTTTGCAGGCAAACTGTATCGATTCTACTGTTCCAGCCGAGATAGTATTTTCCCAGGAAGTGAAGAAGCTGCAGGTAGAGCAGTTCAAGCCTTTTGAAAAGTTACTCTCGAGCCCTTTGAGCGAGACCATGCTTGTATTGTCGGTGGCTATAGCATGCCAAAGAAACAGAAAGCTGCTCCTGCATCATTAAAGTCCCAGGCCACCT